>NC_056737.1:710806020-711106020 GCF_019279795.1 Protopterus annectens
TATAGGTGTGGACCATGATTTGACTCCAAAAGATTAAAACAGGATTTACATGTAATCATTGTGATAATATGCAGAGTGCGCAGGACAAGAGCAGCTGTTATGCAGATGTTCATCGTGCATACAGCTGCAGTCATAACAGATGGGTTCTCCTGCCGTCAGGCGGGTCCTTGGTCGGCCGAATTCCAAAGTCTAGGTCCGGCGTCGGTTGTCATCGCTTCTTCCCTGACGTCAGTGTGACAGGGGTATAAAAGAACCAGCCGACGCCATTTTCTTCAGTCTTTCTTGCCGCACGGTGCCCGAAGCAGAAGCAGTTCGCAAGTGCCGGTCGGCCAGCTCCTGAAATTACGAAAATTTTGCAACCGAAGTCTTCTTGAAAGCGAAGTACCCCGTTGGGGAAACTTTTCTTGCCTCAGACCGATGTCAGACAAAGTTAATAATTGTATTTCATGTGGGAAGCAAATACCGCATAAGGATTTTCATTCCCTCTGCATTCCTTGCTTAGGCCCAGACCACGACGTCTTGGTCTGTCGTTTTTGTGCTACATTCAACAAACGCACCATTAAGCGTTGGGTGTAGTTCGCCCAGCACTATTTTGGCAAAAAATGTAACTACATTATGTCGTCGGATACTCCGACTCCAGTTTTGTCTAAAAGATGCAAAGATAAGGACCGACACACGAGGTCCGCGGCCTCTACCAACGCCACGCCAAAGCTGACTACAGGTGGCCCGGTTATCAGCGAGGCGCCTACGCAGCCCCTGCCTACCGACGACACTTCATTGGCGGTGTCTACTGTGCCCGAGGTCGCAGGCTCCTCGGCCCACACCCCAACTACAGATACCGAAGCCACTCTAGGTGGTGAAACTCAGAATGTAGACAGGTCTGCCTCCTCTCAAGGTGTCTTCAGGCCTTCCTCTTCTTTCTCCATCAAGGCTTTCACTAAGTCTAAAGCAGCCATGCATTCTAAGAGACAAGCTACACAGGGCCCTTCTCCAGGCCCCATGCCTAAAAAACAGATGATTAAAATGGCTGAGGATTTAATTACTCTTATCAGGGGCTCCCAACCCCCCCCCCCCCCGGACAAAAGGCCCAGAGTGGAGGAAGAATCCCCCTCCTCGGACCAGGCCTCCATTATTTCAGAGCACTCTGATGAACAGGAACATTCATACTCCCCTTTTGAAGATTCTGATGCAGAGGAGTCCATTCCCTCAGTCTCCCCCCAGAGGATTACTCATTTGGGGAAACCTTGCATACCTTGAGGGAACACTTCCACTGGGAAGGCCAAGAGTACTCAGACTCCAAGAAAAGGCTTAGGGATTTTCTCTTGCTCCCTCAGCACAGGCCTCTGGCTATACCTCCTGTCTTAGACATACTAGATGATGTGTATTCGGAGGCCTGCCTTAACCCAGACTCTTTACCTCCAGCCTGACAGGTACTACTGGGTTCCTGACTCACACCAATTCTTATACAAAAGCCATGCGGCTGACCCAGAAACTCTCTCACAGGGCCCCAAGGGAGTTAAGGCCTCCACTGCTAAAAATCCATTACCTTCCGAGAGAGATTCCAGATCTTTAGAAAGGTGGGGATAAAAGGTATACACCTCGGCCACCTTAACCAAGAGGGCATTAAACTGCCAGTTCCATATGTTAAAGTACCAACAGTTTCTGTTATCACAGTTGAGAAGCAAGATGTCACAACCTGAACAACCAGACTTGAAGGAGTTGCAGGATTTTATGCATGGTGCAGAACAAGTGGGTAAACATACCTTGCAATGTGGATGTTCTTCATTCCACATTGCTGCAGTCCTAACTATTGGGTAGTCCGCTGTCCAGTCGGCCCGAATACCAGAGTATATGGCTGACGTCGGTCAGGGCGCATTAGACTGACGTCAGTACGTCAGGGTACTAATGCGCATGACCGACGTCATATCCTCAGTCTTTTTTGCCGCATGGTCCGATGCAGAAGCAGTTTTGCGAGTGCAGGTTGGCGTTCTGAAATTTTCTGAAGTCGGAGTTTCAGACAGAATCAGAGTTGGCTAAGTACCCCGTTGGGGAACATTTTGGTTTTTTCTTGCCTCAGTATTTAACCGGATGTCAGAAAAAGTGAATAACTGTATTTCTTGTGGGAAACAGATACCTCATAGGGATTACCATACTTTGTGTATACCTTGTTTAGGGCCTGAGCACGACGTTGTTGGATGCCGCTCTTGTGCTAGGTTTAACAAACGCACTATTAAGAGAAGGTTAGACTGTGCCAGGTTAGTGTTTGGGAAGCGTTGCAATTATAAAATGCCGTTGGATGTTCCGACGCCCGCTTCGTCCAAGAAGCGCAAGGACAAAACAGCGAAGCCTAGGGTTGATGAACCGGCAGTCCCGGACGTCGGTTCTTTAGAAGGCTCAGTGGAGCCAGAGGTTTTGCCAGGAGTTTCTTTGGAGTCTCAGGCAGAGACTTTACTGTTACAGGATGTGCCTTCTCAGGAGGTAGGCCAGGCTGAGGGGGCTTCTCAGGTAACTGTTCTTCCCTCTCTTCCCAAGGGAGTTAGAGCCTCTCCTTCTGTTTCCAAAACTTCTTTGAGAGGTAGGCCAAGTTTAGCTTCAGTGTCTCCTAGCACTTCAGGTTCTGTGCCTAAGAAACATATGCTTAAAATGGCAGAAGATTTGATTACTATGATTAGAGGTTCTATGCCCCCTCCTGATAAGAGGCCTAGGGTGGAACCTGAGTTTGATAGTTTTGAACAGTGTTCAGAGGCTTCTGACACTTCTGCGGAAGATTTGCAGGAGTATCCTCCTTATTCTGATTCTGATGTGGATGATTCCACTCCTACAGCTTCTCCTCCTGAGGATTTCTCATTTTCAGAGACTCTGCATTCCATGAGGGAGCACTTTAAATGGGAAGGCCAGGATTACTCTGATTCCAGGAAAAGGCTTAGGGAATTCTTGTTTTTACCCCAGCATAGGCCCTTAGCTATACCTCCTGTGTTGAATGTGGTGGAAGATGTTTTTGCAGAGGCTTCCTGAACCCTGATTCTTTGCCTCCTGCTCCTGTTAAACCTGATAGGTACTATAGGGTGCCTGAAGCTCATAAGTATCTTTTTAAGAGTCCTAGGGCAGACCCGGAAACTGTTTCTCAGGGACCTAAAGGTGTTAAGGCCTCTGTGGTTAAAAACCCTGTTCCCACTGATAAAGAGGCAAGGGCTTTGGATAGATGGGGAAAGAAAGTGTATACTTCTTCCACTTTAGCCATGAGGGCGTTGAATTGTCAGTTTCACATGCTAAAATATCAAAATTATCTCCTTTCACAACTGAAATCTAAGGTGGATGCTTTGGCGGAAGGTATTGAGTGTAAAGAGTTGCTAGATTTAGTTCATGTGTCTGAACAAGTGGGTAAGCATTCTTTGCAATGTGGTTTTGATGCTGTACAGGCCTCCTCGAGGGTGGCTGCCACTAGTTCTGTTCTTCGCAGGCATGCCTGGTTGAGGGATCAGAATTTAGCTGAGCATGTTAAGACAAGGATTTTGGATGCTCCTTTACAGTCTGATGTGTTGTTTGGTTCGCCTGTGGAAGCAGTTTTAAAGAAAATGGAGGACAAAGCTAAGTCTATGCAAACTGTTAAAGATTTTTGCAGGTGCAGCCACCAAGTTTAGTAGAAATTGGCCTACTAAGGGATGGACATATCCTGCTTATGATTCCCAGTCTAGGGGTAGGTCTAGGCGTGGTAGGGGCAGAGCTCAAGGTTCTTTTAGGCCTAGAACAGGGAGTTCACCTGCTCAGACTTCTGGTGAGGGCAGGGGTCAGTCCTTTCGTAAACAGACCCAATGACCTGCCTTTTCAGCTGCCAGTAGATTCTCGTCTGGCAGCTCCTTTGGGAGGAAGACTGTCTCTTTTCAAAGAAAATTGGGATTTAATCACTCAAGACAGATGGGTGTTGGATATCATTCACCACGGTTACAGGTTTTATTTTCATACATTGCCCCTTTTCAAAGGCATGCCAGACGTTCCTCCTTCACAAAGGAAAGAGGCTCACAAGCAAATTTCTCTGTTACTCCAAATAGGGGCCATTCAGCCAGTCCCTGTATCAGAAAGGGGCCTAGGATTTTATTCTCGCCTGTTCCTAGTACCAAAGAAGGGGAACACGTGGAGACCAATTTTGGATTTATCTATCCTCAACACTTATCTGGACATTCCAAAGTTCAAGATGTTGACGTTACAACAGCTTTTACCTCTGCTGGGCAAAGATCACTGGATGGTAACTTTAGATCTCAAGGAAGCTTACCTTCATGTGCCTATAAGACTAAGTTGCAGGAAGTATCTGCGTTTCGAGCTGGAAATTCTCATTATCAGTTCTCTGCATTGCCCTTTGGCTTATCTACTGCCCAGAGTATTCACAAAGGTTCTGGCTCCAGTGATAGCTTACTTCAGGCTAAAAGGAATTCAAATCTATCCTTACTTGGACGACTGCCTGATTCTGGCTCAAGAAAAGGAAGACCTTCTACAGCATCTGGAATATGTTATAGCAGTGCTAAGATGCCTAGGGTATTCTGTGAACGAAATAAAGTCCAGTCTAGTACCCTCTCAAGACATGTGCTTTCTGGGTGTGAGACTGAATACAGCAGCCCAGATGGCCTTTTAACCCGGACAAACAAAAGAGTCTATCCCTTTACTTTCATCAACTATCTCATCAGTCCGTGCTGACTGCAAGGACAGTCCTTCAAGCATTAGGGTTCATGGCATCTTGTATTCTGGTGCTTCCCAATGCCAAACTGCATATGAGGAAGCTGCAATGGTATCTCAAAATGTATGGACACAGCACTGCCAGGATTTGGACACTGTCATTCAAATAATACCTTGCCTTCAAAAAGAATTTTTGTGGTGGGCTCAGGAATGTCACCTAAACAAGGGACTCTCTGTGACCCGGCCAGAGGCGAGTCAGATTTTAACGACAGATGCCTCGGACATTGCTTGGGAGCTCATCTAAATGGAAAGTGGATACAAGACAAGTGGCCTGCCAGACTACAGCATCTACATATCAACATGAAGGAGATGTTAGCAGTCCAGTTTGCATTAATGGCTTTCAAGGAGTTACTTCTTCCAGGGCAGGTGTTGATTCTAACAGACAACACAACTGTCATGTGGTACATCAACAAACAAGGGGAACACATTCTTATCCTCTATGCAGGCAAGCAATGATTTTATGGGAGACTGCGCTCAGCTTGCAACTAACTCTTCAGGCAAGGTTTCTGCCGGGAGCACAGAACTCCTTAGCAGATGTGTTAAGCAGACAAATCATGGATCCCCACGAGTGGAAACTGGATCTTCATGTATTTCAGAAATTGACAGTGTCATGGGGAACTCCAGACATAGATCTGTTCGCTTCTCCACTAAACCACCAGCTGCCAAAGTTTTGCACAAAGGGGTTTCATCACACAGCTTGGAAAGTGGATGCTCTTTCTTTCAGTTGGAAAAATCTTCATGTGTATGCCTTTCCACCTCTGCCTCTTCTTCCAAAGGTGCTCTTAAAGGTCAGACAAAACAAGCCAAGGATGATTTTAATAGCTCCAGATTGGCCTCGGCAACACTGGTACCCACTACTAAGGAGTCTGGTAAGGAAGCCTCCATGGCCTTTACCTTTGATTCCACATCTGTTATCTCAGAAGGACGGTCATCTGCTCAATGTCAAGCTTCACTCACTTCATCTAACAGCCTGGCATATTCTGTGTTGAAACACAGCAGGTCTCAACTTCCTCAACAAGTTTTAAATGTGATTATGGAAGCTAGAAGACCTAGTACAAGGAAAGTGTACATGAAAAATGGAAGAGGTTTTTAATTTGGAGTACAGCAAAGAATTTGGAGATTTCTGAGCCTAATTTGAATGTGGCTCTTCAATATCTTACTGAGTTATTGGACAAAGGTTTGTCCTTCTCTTCCATTAAGATTCATGCTGCAGCAATTTCAGCTCACTATGATTGTGACCCACCATTGTTTTCGCATCCTTTGTTCAAGCAGTTTCTTAGAGGGGCAAAGAATATAAGACCCCCACGTAGAGCTCCTACTCCTGCTTGGGATCTCAATTTTGTGTTGGAAAAACTTACTCTACAACCATTTGAGCCTGCGGCTACTGCTGAATTGAAATACTTGTCATGGAAGACTGCTTTTTTGTTGGCTATTACTTCTGCAAGAAGGGTGTCTGAGTTGCAGGCCCTTATGGCAGTAGAGCCCTTTTGATTTTCCATAAGGATAGGGTATCATTACGTACTAATCCTTCCTTTATGCCTAAGGTGGTTTCTAGTGTGGCTTTAAACCAAACTATTCATTTGCCTACTTTTTATGCAGACCCCCAAAATAAAGGGGAAAAGATTTTGCACACTTTAGATGTACATAGGCAATTGCGTTATTATTTAAGCAGGACTAAGGATTTTAGGCAGTCTCAGCAGTTGTTTGTTTCTTTTTGCTTTGAGTTCAGGGCAAGCCTGTGTCAAAACAAACTATTTCTAGGTGGATTGGGTTTTGCATTGCATTTTGTTATTCCCATCATGGCAAGGAGATTCCAGCTGGGATTAGGCCTCATTCCACTAGGGCTACTGCCACTTCAACAGCATTTCTAAGGGGTGGCAACTAAGGATATTTTGGAGGCAGCTACTTGGAGTTCAGTGCATACTTTCTCTAAGCATTATCACCTTCCTCTCTACTCTAAGTCTAGGGCTGGTTTTGCCACAGCTATTTTGCAAGGCATGTTGTCAGCTCCTGCTTCTTTATGATTTGCCAGCCTCCCTTACCTCTGCTTTGGGATTCTACCCAATAGTTAGGACTGCAGCAATGTGGAATGAAGAACATAGTACAGTTTTGTACCTACCATAAATGTAGATGTTCGAGGATCCACATTGCTGCAGTCCAATTTACCCTCCCTCCTTCCCCTCTGTGTTTAGGGGTGGTTGTGTAGGTGAGGTTATATGCTGATATTTTTGTATATATTTTTGTATATATTGTACATATTTCTGGTGCAGGTATATTGGGCCTTGTCTTTTTAGGGTCTTCTGACATCTGGGGCAAGAAAAGACTGAGGATATGACGTCGGTCATGCGCATTAGTACCCTGACGTACTGACGTCAGTCTAATGCGCCCTGACCGACGTCAGCCATATACTCTGGTATTCGGGCCGACTGGACAGCGGACTACCCAATAGTTAGGACTGCAGCAATGTGGATCCTCGAACATCTACATTTATGGTAGGTACAAAACTGTACTTTTTGATGCTCTAGAGGCCTCATGTAGAGCTGCTGTTACAGGATCAGTCATACATAGACATGCCTGACTCAAGGAGCAAACCTTACCAGATCATGTCAAAGCTAAATTACTAGATGCCCCTCTACAAAAAGATGTATTATTTGGTGTTAAAGCTGAGGAGGTATTAAAGAAAATGGAGGAAAAGGCTAAATCAATGCAAACAGTGAAAGATTTTCTACAAGTACAACCTCCACGTTTCAGTAGAAATTGGCCTTCCAAAAATTAGTCCTTTCCAGCCATGGACAGACCCCAAAGAGGTAGATACAGGCGCCCGAGGGGCAGAGGGCAATCTCAAGGATCGTTTAGAGGCAGACAGTGGCAAGCTCCTACACAAAGAGGTGGTGAGGATAGTTCACAGCCATTCAGAAAGCAAACCCAATGACTTTCCCCTTTGCATGCCAAGCAAGGCTCAAATGGCAGCACCCTTAGGAGGAAAACTGGCATTATTTTCGAAAAATTGGCATATTGTCACAAAAGACAAATGGATCCTGGACATTATAAACAGAGGCTACAGATTCCATTTTCACACCCTTCCACAAAAGGGAGGCATGCCAAACCTGCCACACAATCAAAGGGCAGAGGCACAAAGACAAATTTCAGATCTCATGGACATGAAAGCTATTCAAGAGGTACCTACTCAAGAACAAGGTCAAGGTTTTTATTCCAGACTATTCCTGGTACCAAGGAAGGGAAAAAATTGGAGACCTATTTTGGACCTGTCCATCCTAAACACATTTTTACTCGTGCCAAAATTCAAGATGCTCACATTACAGCAGCTTCTTCCCATGCTGGGCAAGGAGTCTTGGCTGGTAACATTGGACCTCAAGGAGGCATACCTGCATGTCCCAATCGGACAAAATTGCAGAAGATACCTCAGATTTCTTGCAGGTTCAACCCATTATCAATTCTCTGCATTGCCCTTTGGCTTATCTACTGCGCCCAGAGTATTCACAAAATGCCTGGCATCAGTAATTGCCTACTGCAGACTTCAAGGGATACAAATATACCCATATTTGGACAACTGCCTGATCCAAGCGGACAGCAAGCACATACTTCTGAAACATCTGGCTTTTGTAATAATGTTGTTGAATTCTCTGGGGTACACAGTCAACAAAAAGAAATCAAGGCTAATACCCTCACAAAAAATAATTTTCCTGGGTGCCAACTTGGACACAAACACCCAGATGGCCTACCTAACGCCAGAGAAACAGGGGCAACTAACTCAATACTTCAGAAAACTAGCAAATTTCACCAGGCTGACCGTAAGGAAAATCCTGCAGGCTCTGGGATTCATGGCATCTTGCATCCTACTAATCCCATGTGCAACGCTGCATATGAGGAAACTTCAATGGTACCTGAAAAACCTATGGTCTCAACACAGCCACAGTTTGGAAACAATAATACCACTGATTCCATGTCTTCAAAAGGAATTTCTGTGGTGGGTTTAAGCATGCCAAAGAAACACAGATCTCCCATTCTGCAAGCCTCAAGCAAATCAAGTCATCACAACAGACGCCTCGGACTACGCCTGGGAGGCGCACATGACAGATCGGTGCATTCAGGGCAAATGGTCCCAAAAAGAAAAGTATCTACACATCAATCAAAAGGAAATGCTAGCAGTAATAAATGCTATTATAGCTTTCAAAGACCTTCTGCATCCAAGCCAACTATTGATAAGGACAGACAACACCACAGTAATGTGGTACATAAACAAACAGGGAGGAACCCATTCATACCCCCTATGCAGGCTGGCCATGTCACTTTGGAACATGGCTCTGGAATTACAAATCGAACTTCAAGCACAGTACTTGCCAGGCAAGGAAAACACGCTGGCAGACAACCTAAGCAGAAATATGACAGACCCACACGAATGCAAGTTGCATCCTCAAGTTTTTACAGAAATAATTCAAGCATGGGGAAGGCCAGACATAGATCTCTTTGCCTCCCACAAAAATCACCAATTGACAAAATTCTGCTCAAGGACATTTCATCCACAGGCCTGGAGAGTGGACGCTGTTTCTTTCAGTTGGACAACAATGACAGTTTATGCTTTTCCACCTCTTCCTGTGCTGCCCAAAGTTCTATTAAAAGCCAAAGCAGACAGACCAAAGATGATTCTCATTGCTGCAGACTGGCCAAGACAGCTCTGGTACCCACTCCTGAGGAGCCTGACGCATTCCCCACCATGGACCCTACCTCTAATGCCTCTTCTTCTGACTCAGCACAGCTTCAAAACTCTTCACAGTCAGCTAAAAACACTCAGTCTGGCCGCATGGAAGATTCCTTAACTTCACAACAGACCCTACTTTCCAAGGAGGTGCAGGATGTCATTTTGGAGGCCAGAAGGCCTTCTACTAGGAAAGCTTACTTCGCAAAATGGAAGCGATTTTGTGCCTGGTATGAAAAAAAGGGCCAGAATCCTGGAATACTGAATTTACCTCAAATATTACAGTATCTACCTGAGCTGCTAAGCAGTGGACTTTCATTCTCCTCCATCAAAATCCATGCCTCAGCCATTTCTGCAGAATACAACACTGATCCTCCTTTATTCTCTCATCCCCTCTTACGACAGTTCCTCAGAGGGACTAAGAATATAAAGCCCCCAAGGAAACAGCCAATACCTGCTTGGGACCTCAATTTCATTCTGGAAAAGCTGACCTTGCCTCCTTTTGAGCCAGCTGCCTCGACAGATTTGCAATATTTGTCCTGGAAAACAGCCTTCCTCCTGGCTATCACCTCAGCTCGCAGGGTATCAGACCTATAAGCCCTCATGTCTGTGCAGCCTTTCATCATTTTCCATCAGGACAGAGTTTCCTTACGAACCAATCCGTCCTTTATGCCAAAGGTGGTATCCAGGGTAGCTCTGAATCAGGCTATTCACTTACCCTTACCCTAATCCTCAAAACAAAGGGGAGAGACTACTACATTCCTTGGACATCCACAGACAGCTACATTATTATTTGGACAGAACAAAGCCTTTCAGAAAATCAGAACAACTCTTTGTGTCCTTTGCCTTAGGAGCTCAAGGGAAGCCAATTTCCAAACAGACAATCTCAAAATGGATAGCCCACTGCATACGCTTTTGTTACTCTTTTCATGGTAAAACTGTGCCTGCAGGCATCAGATCTCACTCCACAAGGGCCACAGCTACCTCTGCAGCTTTCCTCAGAGGAGTTCCTACCAAAGATATTTTGGAAGCAGCCACTTGGAGTTCTGTGCATACCTTCTCCAAGCACTACCACCTACCATTATATTCCAAAACTAGAGCAGGCTTTGCCACTGCAGTCTTGCAGGGCATCCTGGCTCCTCCTAGTTCCACTTAGTGCCTACCTCCCCTTTTTTAGCTTTGGGATTCTACCCATCTGTTATGACTGCAGCTGTATGCACGATGAATATAGTACAGTTTTGTACCTACCATAAATGTAGATGTTCGAGTGCTAATACAGCTGCAGTCCAGGTTTCCCTCCCTCCTTCCCCTCTTGGGACAGGCCTATTGGCTAACACCTCCTCCTACAACTTGATTGGGGTATTCATTTATGGTGTATTTGCTTGCAACTACTGTTTTTTGATTATATTGCACTGCACTATTACATAAATTTATTTATTGCCTTCCTTCTGGGGGCACCTGACATCTGGGGCAAGAAAAACTGAAGAAAATGGCGTCTGCTAGTTCTTTTATACCCCTGTCGCACTGACGTCAGGGAAGAAGCGACGACAACCAACGCCGGACCTAGACTTTGGAATTCGGCCGACCGAGGACCCGCCTGATGGCAGAAGAACCCATCTGTTATGACTGCAGCTGTATTAGCACTCGAACATCTACATTTATGGTAGGTACAAAACTGTACTTTCCTTGTCATGGTATATTATCTCAAAGTTAATACCAATCTTATCAGATTTTGCTGAACTGCTTTGAAAGCTACTAGGCCATGATGTTGACTGATTTTGATCACAAGAATAGGGCAGATGTGTTGATGCATAGAAGTTTTATCATAAAGGTGTATAATTTGGCTCAACTTGTAATAACTTCCAAGTGGGTGCTGGTCAGCGCTGGCTAGGAGCAGTATTGCTGCGCAAAGATGGACCAGCAACATATGGGTCAAGAACTTTAATAGAAATGCAAACAGGGCTCAGATAAATAGACAAAAGTATTTTTTATTTATATATTATTTATTTATTTATTGGGCGGTGCAGCAGTAGCGTTGTCGCCTCACAGCAAGAGGTTCTCCGGTTCGATTCTTGACTGGGATGCCTTCTGTGTGGAGTCTGCATGTCCTCCCTGCATTCGTGTGGGTTTCCTCTGGGTGCTCCGGTTTCCTCCCACATTACAAAGACATGCATCTGGAGCCTTTCTCCCCGGGCCTCCGCTGAAAATTGGCTTTGTTCCAAGTCGGACTTTCCCGGTTAACAAATGTTGAAATAAAAAAATATAAAAATTAAAAAAAAAACAGTTTTCTGCAGTTAGAATTTCATGATTATATTTATGGTGAATGAGTAACCATTGAATCTGTTTACAAACCATTTCAAAGTGTTTAAAAGAACTCACTTTTTCACTGAGCTGCTGCATCCACAAATAAATTGCTATACTAGTTGAAAAAGGAAAAACGTTTCCTTTTTTTCCTTAAGTGACTGGTTATTTTGTCTGCATAGTAGTACAGTTAGGGGAGAGAGTATTTATGTGTAGTATGGGGTTAGGGGAGCAACCTTATTTATGTCTTTTGACCATAACAGCAGCCATACATATTAGGGTACTACATGCCCGTTCCTTAACTGTACCACTAGGAAGGAGCACAAGCACACACACAATACATCTATTCCTTTCCCTAGCTCATACTCTAATTTTAACTTGCAAACCTTGCACAGGCACCGTCAACCTTAATGTGGAAACTTTAGTTACAAATTTTCCACATTCATGCCAATCCTCACATACTTTACATATGATATTCGGTATTTGGTGACTATGTAGGTGGATTGGGCACTCTAAGTTGGCCCTAGGCATGAGTGCGTGTGTGCCTTCTGTGGAAGGTTGGGCACCGGGCTGGCAACTTCACACTGTAAAACTACACTGCCAATCATGAGCGGACAGATGATCCGCTGTGGCAACCCCTAACCGAGGAATAGCCGAAAGAAGAAGCTATCCACGATAGACAGTTTGACCAATACTAAAAAGTTCAGTAGATTGTATGTTCAATGAAATGAGCCGCACCAGTATTGTGTGTGTGCGATATATAAATATTATACATATATATATAAAATACACACATCTATATATTTATACACAGCTCTACTTTAGTAGATTGAATTACCAAATAACCAAAATGTATATAATCAACATGTGAAGTTCGTAATGTTAAAACAGCAAAAATGTACATTGCCAAAACTACAATCAATGAAATGCAACTGCACATGTCACACACCAGCCGGACCATTTGAATGTCGATCGTGAACAGACAAAAATCGACTACATTTAAATACATAATTTAACAAAGAAATGTACATTTCTCAACCGCCACACCCCCGACAGCCCCCAGAAATTATATATACCATCTCCGAAATCGTAGTACCTGTTTTTTGTTTCTGTCCGCGATCTCAATTCAGTACTTCTGTCTAGTGTCTGACATGCGCTATTGCGTTTTGTTTGTAGTTTCTGCAGTGTACATTTTCTCTGTTTTAACATTATGATTTTCTCGTCTCAGTCATATAAATTTTGGTTATTTGGTAATTTGATCTACTAAAGTAGATCTGTACACAGACACACACACAGGGTAGTCCATGATCACAGGGATGTATATTATGTTGTTCTCAGTATTCCATTTCCTTGTAAGTAAATCTTCTGGGACAAGATTGTACCTCGTTATAGCCTTTTTACTCAGCCATCACTGAAGATATATTCATTGACGTAGCACTAGTAACAGATACCCCGTCAAAGAGAAGTGATTAGTGGATATCCACTGGGAATGATTCTGTGTGTCAAGCATTTTGAGGAGAACTAGGAACAGAATCAACTTATTTGTGAATGCCACTAACACAGGATGTACAGTGAAGGAGGAGAGAGCAAGCCTTCAGATGGATCTGTTTAGACTGGCAGAGATATCTGTAAAGTGGCATTTAAAGTTTAATTCACTGAAGTTTAAATATTTTGTCTGAGCTATACTAATCCTGAAGTGGCATCTGATGTTTAATCCAGTGACATTTAAATTATTTCACCTGGGATGTACTATTCCTGAAGTGGAATAACAGGAGTGACAAAAACACATAGATAACGAAAGGACCTTGATATGGAAAAAAACAGAAATGAAGCAGTAAGTGCAAACTGAGAAAGCTTTAGTCAGGGTCAGAAAATTGATGAGCTGTATCCTTAAGATAGACTCCAGGAACAAAACTGTTGTCTTACCGTTCAATACATTCCTGATCAGACTCCAGGTGGAGTACTTTGGCCTATTCTAATGCCCATTGAGGATTAAGGGTATAAAAGCTAGTTGAAAAGGTACAAAATCCTTAAAAGAGGGTAGTAAAATGAAAGGAGAACAGTGGTATTCAGGGTGAAGTTACAGGAGCTAAAATGGATTCTGTCTTAGGAAGCAAAAAAATTGGCCCATGATGTGTATGCACAAGGCACGTAAGAGATTATATAATGGCATATAGTTCAAGAGGAAAGACAAAGGAGGAGAGGCATGCCTGCCAGATTGTTGGTAAAGTTCAGCCTAATGATTAGAAAGAACACTTTCATGAAGGCGTAGTAGATAAATTGATCATGTTACCTGAACAGGTATGCATGGTAATACCAAGGGTCCTTCAAGAAGGACCAGGACATGTAATGGGCTTGCAGAAAGATAGATACTAGCTACATTTGTAGAGCAGAACAAGCAAGCAACTTGTCTTTTTCTACCACCACATCTATGGAATGTATGTAATATACGCATTACAGTCTTCAGATGAGATTATTCTCTTTTCCCAAAAAATAAAATCTTTGGAAGACTGTTCACAATCTCTAAAACCCGAGCTGTGTATCATGACATATCGTTGCTACACTTTTATCTTTTTGTTACAGGGTGCCTTTCTTGTGACTTTGGCTTTGCAAGACACTTATTGATATATCTTTATCCATGAGATGCACAGACAAATCCTTAGGTTTCGAGCGGGGAACACCCATTATGGGCTCACTTCCTCGTTTTATTTACTTTTCTATGCTGCCCAGGGTATTTACCAGAGAGTCTGGCTCTAGTTTATGCACTTCCAATACTCCAAGACATGGGAATCCTTATCTGTCCTTGCCTGGACATCTGTCTAATTCATGCCTCTTCTGTTTGAAGTTTGAACTCGTCTTAAGAGAAAGTGCTTCTTGTTTTCAGAATTGAGGCATTATAACCATCCTGCAAAAAAATTTAACTTATCAACCTCCCAGTTCAACAAACTTCTGGACACTCTCCTGGATACAAGCATCTGTGTTATTTTCCTCAAAAGAAGGCTCAGCTGTTGAGGAATTCCCCTGGTGCCATCATCAGATTGCAGTGTACTAGGATTTCCTGCTGTTATCTCCTGTCTCAGATCAAAGGCTTTAGGTTATGCATGCCCCAGTTGCTTTCAGGGTGTGAAAGTACATAGTTTGTGGTGTACTGCAAAAAGGAAGAAGCAGATCAACATACAAGAGATGATTACCAATCAGTTAGCTGTGACATCTGTTCAGTCAATAATTCAGCCTGAAACCCAGCAGAATGCCACAGGCAGCATTACTAAAATGTGGTATACAAGCAGGGAGCTGCACATTCAGTATCCTCTGTGCAGGTTTGGAACAGACAGTGAAGTCGTGAACTGAATTCTCCTAGTAGTCTGTATCCCATGACAATGAAATAGTCTGGTGTGTCCTGTCATCCAAGAAGTTTCAGTCTCACACAGTTGCAAACTGAGCAGAAATATTTTTGTTATACATAGTAATCGGAGAAACTGGTAATGGCTCTGTTTGCTTTTCAAGCAAAAAAAAAAAAAAAAAAAAGCTGTCAGCATTTTTTCCAAACATGATTAGCATGCCCCCAACTCCAGAACATGCTTGCTCATGTTTTGGAGTCGGGGGCTTCTGTGCACATTTACACCGACAGTAAACAAAAGAAACTAAAAGGAGAAAAAAAAAACTAATGTTGAAGGCTTTTTGTTTGCCAAGACCTATATCTCATTGTTTTACCTTAGATGTCAGTGGAGCAACCTTTGATACTATCGTTACACTGCAACATATAACAACTGTACAAGAGAAGACAAATGCAGGAAACAGAAGGCAAGTCTCTAAGCTTGCTGGCTTAGAGGATCTCAGGCTGATAACATTAGAGGCTTTTTTTTTTTTTTTTTTTTTTTTTTTAAGTAATCTGTTAAATAGGCTCAATAGCCTAATGGAAGTCCTGCCTTTCCTAATCACTCATGTTCTCATTGGTGTATCAGAAAATCTTTTGATCCCCTTGCTGTCTCAATATGACAAGGTTTACGGTATTTATCAAACTAGAATCTGGCCCCTCATCTGTCCATCCATCTATCCAGGCCAACAAGTTTCGTCTGACTTCTAGATTGACTCCATTAACAACCTCTGACATGCATGGAGTTTACTAGGCAAGGGGAAACAGAAGTAGACTGCCAGACCCTTTTGCATCACACACATGCATACACACCACATTCATACCCAGGAAGAATTTAGTCACCAATCAAATTACTGCATGTCTTTGGGAGTGAAAGGCACCCAGAGAAAACCCACGCAGAAACAGGGTGGACATACAGACTCCACACTGAAGGAACCTCAGCCAAGAATCAAATTAGAGAACCTTTTCCTGTTGGGTGCCAGTGCTAACCACTACACCACTGTGCCATCCCTGACCTTGCATACTTGCTCATGAAAGTACATCTCAGCCATGTGTGCCTGGTTACCTGTTGTCCCGTCAATAGCTTGTGTCACATATTTAAGCAGGTTTTATAGAGGATTGTGTTTTTGAACACCTTAGAAATTAAGTGACTCCTACTTGTGATATTAATTTAGCGATTCAGAAATTGGCTTGACCTTCCTTTGAGCCCTTTAGTTGAACAGGTCTCAAGGTTTTGTCTATGAAAACGTTTTTAGTTGAGGTCATCGCAGCAAGAAGGATTTCTGCACTACAGGCTTTGATTTTTAAATAACTTTACACAGTTGTTCTTAAGGATGGTGTGTCTTTAATATTCCATCTCTTCAGCTTGAAGTGGTATCTGAATGTAGCTTGAATTTTTTTTCCTATATTCTTCCCTAAATGAGGTCATGAGGGAGAGAGAATTTTTTAGTGAATAAATGTCGACATAGCTGTTAGTTATGTTAGAACCAAAGCTGTTAAGGCAGTATGATCAGTTAAGTCCTGCATTGCTTTTTTGTCAAGCCTTACATTATTGTTGTTGTAAATGCATCAAAACTCTTTCTTTGAATGGTTTACTGTACTTGAAGTGTGTAATCGAATAGAGCAAGAGATAAGAAACTTTTTGGTGAATTCATAACAATTCTAGTGTTCCCTTATCTGCTAAATGTGATGCATTTAAAGCTTTTTATGAGACTATTGCTGACGCTGTAAACTGTTATAAGAATACAGTGTATGGTAAAAATTCAACTAGATGAACAAATTGGTGTTTTTACCAAGCTGACATTTAATTTTGATAAATATATTTCTATTTCACAAGACAAAATTAAAAAAACAAAATAAATTGGAACATCAAAACTCACTTCTTAGGTGACAAAATGCTTTCAACAAAAGATTCATATTCTCTGATAAAATAAGTGTCAAAAATAGCATAAGAATATAACAACAAAAGTATATGAGAAGGGAAATGTTAAAGCTAACAAACAACTGGAAATAGAAGAAATAGTGGATTGTTTTAGTGTGTTATGTAGCACCCACTAGAGTCAAACGCAATTGAAATCAACAAGTGGATTAAAGGTGTAAATCTCTACCAACAGAAGAAATTGTTTGTACCCCTAGAAGAAGAAGTAGTCTCAAATTTATCAAATGACCCAATTTTTTTATTCTCAAACCCCCCCCCGGTAATCTGGGAACCTAGCAGAAGATGTTTTAATTCTTAAAGAAGAGAAGACTGGATACTACCCCAAGCATTACAGACCCACATCAATATTAAATACTGATTATAGAATCATTATCAGTGCAGTAAATGAACATTTATTCCAATATTTAAATAAGGTCATAATTAACAAAATTTGGTTCTTGCCCTAATAGATCCATTAATGATGCCAATAAATATCTACAAACCATAATATAGCTGGTTAAAAATAATAAATCTACACACAGGAAAACTGATTTAATTAAGCTTAATAGATCAAAAACATTTGACCATTTTAACAGCTTTTATGTGGGTCTGTTTGTTATTTGGTCTTATTATTTGAAGGTATTTCATTATTTGATAAGAACAAAACAAGCTTTCTACAAAATTACTTGGATGGAAGTTAAAATTAATAATGCATTAAAAGATTTCAGTCTGCAACATGTATCAGACAGTTATGTTCTATGTCCTCTTCCATTTTTATACTTGCTGTTGATCCATTATATAAATTACATTCCGTCATTATGCCTCTTCATATCGATAAATCCCAACATAATTTGATTTCTTGTGCTCATGATAAACTTTTAATAACTAATTCTGAAAAATGCTATGGTTGCACCTTCCAAGAACAAAAGTGTAATTAAAAAATGCTTCAGTGTGTAATCAGTCAGTCCAAAAAATGCTGTGGTTATGCCTTCCAAGAACCAATTAAAATTTGTATCCAGTGGAAATATATTGAAAATAAATATGTAAATCATAAGAGTGAACTTTTATAGAGTAAAATATCTTTATTTTTAGTAATCAATACTACAATGATATTCCAGGAATCAGAGGAATTCAATAAATGTAGAAATTTAATTGGTTATACTATCAGTTATGAAAACTCAGAACATTCTTGTTTATATAATGATTATTGAAATTGCAGCAGCAGTTCAACTATTTTCCTGTCACCAAGACCTGTACCTTTTTATGAATTCAATGCAAAAACTGTTCAGATATGTTAAATGACACTTTAGCATTTATTATAGCAAAATCTCCTATAAAATTAGTAATTTAAATGTTTTACCTCTCCTGGGTACCGTTAATTTAAATATTACCGACATTTCTGTTCTCCTTGCCAAACATACTTTTCCATCCTAATGTTAAATGATACAATAACATGAAATGATTCATTCAGTTTTTTTTGTGGAAAAGGAATTCTTCAAGAAAAATATTTACAAATAAACATTGTTTGGTTGTCATTATTGGATTTTTATAAATACATTCTGGTTACTGTATTTATTAACATTATCCACCTTCAGTATTCATATATTTCATCCGCAACAAATATTTTTTCTCTAATAACCCTATATCGTGTATATAATTCTAAATTCCAACCATTTTAATACCCACTTTGTAAAATACTTAATGGCATACAAAAAAGAAGTCCTGGTGTAAACTGATGTCAAGACTGTACGATATACCAGTGTAGAATCCTCAAGACACAGAAACATTCCTACAGCAAAATTTATGCAATCTCAGGAGGAAGATGACCTCACTGTTGCAGAAGAAAGTATTAACCCACAAAAATTGATAGGCCAAAAAAAGAGCCTTAAAGAGTGGACTATTGAGGTTAAGGAAGAAATTAGGTACTTCTTACTATTATGTAAGAAGTCCAACATTTCCACATTAAGAGAAAAATTAGAGGAAAGAAAAATACTTGTACAAAAAAACTGTCAAAAGCTTTAAAGATTTGAATTCATTAATACAACTGGTCCATGAAAAACATTACATAGACAAAGAGACGTAGGCCGCATGGAATAAGAGGTGACTTAGAAGGTATGAAAATATAAAGAATAAAATCCAGAGATTTTTGAAAGTTATAAAAAAAGAAACACATGGGAAAGAAAAAAAAAGGTCTGATATGGTATAATATTTGTGCAAAGGAGAAAGCCAAACTAATCAATAACAGAAGAAGTACAGACAAAGGTAGCCAGATATGGCAAATTTTGTAATTAAAAAAAAAGAAAACAGGAGGAATGTAGAACAGAGGATTGGTAAGGTAGAAGTTAAACAAAATCTGAAGCCAACTGTGAGAAAAATGTGAAGTGAATGATTTGGTAAATCCAAAACCGGCAATGTCACAGCATAGTGGACCAATGAGTCCCCAGATTAATGAACAAGTAGAGCATGAGGCATCTGAAGAAGAAATATGGATATTGGGGGGGGGGGGGATCTGGTATGGTGCAATATTTATGCAATGGAGAAAGCAAAACTACTCAATGTAAAAAAGCAGCAACAAAGATATTTGAAGAGAGATACAGATAAAGGCACCTAGATATGGAACATTTCACAGTACAAAAATAAGACAAGGGGGAGTAAATAAGAGGGTTCAAAGAGAAACTGAAGATCTGAAGTAGGCAGACTTCATTCGTCTGCAACCTGTGGGTATCGGATCCGACCTCGGATCCGAGCCGGCAATTCAAAAGCTTAGGCTCTGAGCTCCTAGCTCCTCCCTCTTACCCATAACCCCTTGCCAAGCCCTGACTGACCTCAGATTTCGTTTGCCGCTTTTCAAGTAGCTACGGAATTCTAGAGCTCCTGGCGTTGGTTGAGATAAGATAAGATTTTTTGACAGAAAAAGTTTTAAAAATCTCTGTTTTTGTTATTAATCTTGTTAGTGTTGTGTGTGTTTAAGGCTTTCCTCTCTCTTTAGTTAATTTTTCTCGGGTTTTCGTAGTTTGTTTGTGTGTGTGTGTATTTTAGGCCTTAGGTTTGTGATGTCTGAAGCCCCTAAGGCTGTTTTCTCGAAATGTACCGAGTGTGGCCATAAGCTGTCCCCAGCGGATGGCCACACTCGGTGCGTTAAATGCTTGGGGGTTGAACACCTGTCATCTGGTTGTTCCATTTGTGCAGGGTTCAACCCCCGGGCTTTGAGGGAGCGGAGGTCGAAGCTGGTGCTGGCGGGTCTTTTACCTCCAGATACCGCTTCGGCCTCTGCCCCTTCCACTCAGCAACCTGTTGCTGTGGGCTCTCCCCCTCCGGCTGGGACTCCACCTCCCTCTAAGTTGCCGGAGGGGAAGAGTCCTCTAGGGATAGAGAGAAGAAGGAGAGGCACAGGGAGAAGCACCACAAGCGGAGGGCCGAAACTTCCAGTTCGGCTCCTCCATCCAAGCGGGCTTCCCCTGTGCCTTCTAGTTTTCCTCCTCCTCGGCTCCACTCCCCTCGGTTCTCTCCTGGACCCGAGGAGGAGGAGGCTAGCCCTTCTAGGAGGTCTCCGAGGCGGTTCTCTAGGTCCGCTTCGGTGGCCTCCACTAGGTCAACCTTTTCAATGAGCGAAGCTGATATGGACCGGATGATGAGGAAATTCATCCAGGCCCAAATGCAAATGGGAGTGCTCCTAGCCCCCCCCCCATCCGGGAGGGGCTTCGACCACTTTTTTCGCACCCTTGGCTCCTTCTCCGACCCATACCACGGGTTCGGAGCTGTCGGCGCCGGGCAGATTTGGATCCGGGGGTGGGTCGGATCCGATGGGTCAGCGCACCTCGGATCCGTCCCATCCCTTGAGTGCTTCGCGTACTTCGGACCCGACCTCTCGGAGCCGAGGGCCGAGCCTCGGATCCGAGGGAGCTGGTGTGTCTTCGGCTCCGTCCAGGTCGGTGCACACGGTCTCGGATCCGACGGTTTCGGCTCCGACTCCGGTACGTGCGTCGGATCCGAGTGGGGGTCGGCTCTCGGGGCTTAGAGAAGCTGGCTCCCCCTCGGCTTTCGACGTAGTGGAAAGGGCACTGTTGAGGACATCCGGACCCCCGGTCCCTGCCACGGTTCCGTCCCGCACTCCCTTGCAATTGGGCCAGGCCCCCACCAGCCGGTCCCAGGGACAGCCCGCCTCGATGTCCCAAGTGGTTCCCTTGGAACATCCTACTGCTGAACAGTACTCTTCGGACAGCCCCCCCGATGAAGTACCTCGGAAGCGTAAGTGCAAAAGGAGGCACATGGACTCCCCCGAGTCTGTCACTGAAGACACAGACTTGGATGAAGGGGAAGGCTCCCCT
The DNA here is from genome assembly GCF_019279795.1 of Protopterus annectens. Lineage (NCBI taxonomy): Eukaryota > Metazoa > Chordata > Ceratodontiformes > Protopteridae > Protopterus > Protopterus annectens. Next base: position 710,827,386 of record NC_056737.1, read on the forward strand.
AGGTCACCCCCTGAGGACGTCTCATTTGGAGACATCATGGAGATGTTAAGGATCGGGGGGGGTGGTCTGCCCCCAAGGCTTCTTCGGACGAGTCTGTGTTCTTGGAGGCATTCGAGGCGGGCCCTTCTACCTCTTGGGTGTCCCCTCCTGCTGACCCCCTGGTGGACCTTATTTCCATCAGGGCGTGGAAGGATCCGGACACCATTGAGCCTATCCCTAAACGCCCGGACCGCATTCTATCCCCCCCGTCGGACCGCACCCACTGGAGTAAGGGCCCCCCAGTCGATGCCATGATGATGGCTGCAGCCACGAAGAGGGAATTGGCCCAGGAGAGTCCCTCCATGCATCCTCCGGGCAAGGAGTCCCGCTCGATGGATCGCATTGGGAAGCGAGTTTTTAGTTCAGCAACCTTCTCATTGAGAGCGCTGAACTACATGGCGCATGTCATTAGGATGCAGCGGGATCTGATTAAAGAATACGCTGCATCTCCCCCGGAGTCCATGTCGAGTGAAGATAAACAGGTATACTCCACCCGAATGGCCACTCTCAGATCGGTCTCCAATACATCTATGCGGCTGCTTTCTCATGCTACTGAGGGAGCCGCTAGAGCCAGCGGAGCAGGCCTAGTCATGCGACGACAGGCTTGGCTCCGCCATTGTGATTTTGCAGAGCCCTTCAAGGCGACCTTCGCGAATGCCCCTTTCGATGGTTCTGCCTTGTTTGGCAAGACTGTTCGCGAGACATTAGTCCAGAGCGAAAAGGACGGGAAGACGCTGTCTGCCGTCGGAGTCCGCTTCTCAGCTCCCCAGAGGTCCTTCTCTAAGAACCAAAAGGGACAGAAGAAGATGTGGTTCCGGAAGTCGCAGCAGTCCCAGCCTGCTCCGGATAACCAGTCCTTCCGTGGCAGAGGAGGACGTGGAGGTCGTCGTGCTAGAGGCAGGGGGGCTCCTGGCAACTTTGGGTCCAGAGAACCTTTCTCTGATAGACCCACGCAGCAGCCCTGAAGGGTTGCCCGGCTGTCCGTCTCTGGAGGCAGTCAGGGGGCAGTTTTCGAGGCACCTGACTTCTTGGGAGTCCATAACAACAGACAGTTGGGTGCTTCGTGTCATATCCAGAGGATATTCAATTCCCCTATTCAAGGTTCCCAAATCTCGCAGCCTCCCAGATGTTCCACCCGACCAAAGGGAGGCGGCAGCTGTCGAAATCGAACAGCTGCTAGAAAAAAGAGCTATCCAGCGCGTCCCCCGAGATCAAACCGGATTAGGGTTTTACTCCAGGTTCTTTTTGGTGCCAAAGAAGACGGGGGACTTAAGACCAATCTTAGATCTTTCCCAGCTGAACCTGTCAGTAACCAAGCAAAAGTTCCGGATGGTCACTCTGCAATCTATACTTCCCCTTTTGAGGGAGAACGACTGGATGTGCTCCATCGACCTCAAGGACGCGTACTACCACATTCGGATGGACAGGCGGTCCAGGAGGTTTCTTCGCTTCCGGCTAGGAGCCAGTCATTATCAGTTCAGGGTCCTCCCCTTTGGTCTCACCTCAGCCCCCAGGGTGTTTACCAAGGTGCTAGCGGTAGTAGCGGCCCACCTGAGGCTCCAGGGATTACAGGTCTTTCCGTACCTGGACGACTGGCTCCTGACAGCATCATCAAGGCATCTTCTGTGCTCAGCCAGGGATTACTTTCTTCAACTAGCACCAAGGCTGGGCATCACGATCAACTGGGAGAAATCTTTACTGAACCCCACACAAGTTATAGATTTCATAGGAGGAAAACTAAACACCAGATCAATGCGAACCTTCCTCACCCCAGACCGTATTGCCAACCTGAAGTGTCATGTGACAGCGATCCTGCAACCATCTCCAACTGCAGCTTCGGTCCTGAGGGCCCTAGGTTCTATGGCGGCAGCTATTCCGCTTCTCAATCATGCTCGTTTACGCATGCGGGTTCTTCAATGGACCCTTCAGGTTCAGTGGGCCCCTCTTTCTTCCTCTCTAAATGCCCCGATTGCGGTCAGCAAGGCGTGCAGGGACTCCCTTCTTTGGTGGCTTCTTTCTCCGGAGCCCCTGGCAGGGAGACCTTTTTGCGCTGCATTTCCCCGAGCCACAGTGACCACGGACGCTTCTTGCCTCGGGTGGGGGGGGCATTCTGCGGGAAAGATTGTCCAAGGCACGTGGCATCCCACAGAGACTTCATTGCATATAAATGTCCTGGAAATGAGGGCGGTGCTCCTAGCGTTGCAAGCACTTCACCACGTTCTTCCTTCAGGGACTATTGCGATACAGACAGACAACATGTCGGTAGTCTGGTATATCAACAAACAGGGAGGAACCAGGTCTTACCCCCTTTGTCGAGAGGCCATGAGAGTCTGGGAATGGGCAATTTCCACCAAACGCTTTCTGGTAGCAACGCACATTTCGGGAAAGTCCAACATCCTTGCGGACAAGCTCAGTCGCACCATCCTTTCTCCACACGAGTGGTCTCTCAATCCCCAAGTAGCGAAGAAGATTTTTGCCGTTTGGGGGCAACCCTGTTGCGATCTTTTTGCCTCTCCCTCAAACGCCAAATGCGACAATTTCTTCGCTCTGCTTCCCCCACCAGGGGAATTCCCGAGAGATGCTCTGGTGCATGCTTGGCCTCCCGGTCTCCTTTATGCCTACCCTCCACTTCCTCTGATGCAGAGGCTTCTGCAGAAAGCCAGCAGTTTGGGGAGCAGAATGATTCTCATTGCCCCGTTCTGGCCTCGACAACCTTGGTTCCCCTTCGTATGGTCTCACAAAGTCAATCCACCCTGGATTCTGGATCCAATTTCGGATCTCATCTCCCACCCCCTGGGAATGTCAGTTCCCAATCTGCGGACCCTGGAGTTGACAGCTTGGCTGCTCCAGTTCCATCCTTAATTAGGACTCCCGGTATCTCATCACCGGTCAAGGCCATTTTAGTGGCAGCTCATAAACCTTCCACCAGGCAGGTTTATCAGAGTAAATGGAAGAGATTCTCTATATGGGCAATACAGAGAACTTTGGATCCTTTCTCGGCACCTATGTCAGCGGTGCTGGATTTTCTAACAGACCTCTTTCATCAAGGGGCTAGTTCTTCCACGATTAAGGTACAATTGGCAGCTATCTCACATTATCACATTGGTCATGACACAGCTCCACTTATGACGGCGAAATTATGCAAAACATTTCTCAAAGGAGTCTTTTTGTTGAGGCCTCCAGTCAAGGAGGTCGTACCACCTTGGGACTTGTCTTTAGTTCTGCAAGCCCTTACGGCTCCTCCCTTCGAGCCTGCAGCTTCTACTGATTTAAAGTATCTTTCCTGGAAGACTGCCTTCCTGGTAGCTATCACTTCCGCCAGAAGAGTGTCTGAGCTTCAGGCTCTATGCGTCAAGCCGCCTTACCTTTCTTTCTTCCCTGATAGGGTGTGCCTCAGGACCAATCCTTCTTTTCTTCCGAAGGTCTCTTCTGAATCCAATATTAACCAGTCAATCAATTTACCTGTGTTTTTTCCCAAGTACTCAAACAAAGGAGAATACAAATTGCATTCCTTGGATGTTCACAGACAGTTACGTTTTTATATTAACAGAACTGCTGGTCACAGGAAATCAGATCAGCTGTTCGTCTCCTTTGCTAAATTTGCTCTGGGCAAAGCAGTATCTAAAGTCACACTATCTAAGTGGATTGCTAATTGTATTCTGCAGGCATATGACACTTCAGGTAGACCTGCTCCTCAGAGGGTTACGGCTCATTCTACTAGGGCAGTTTCCACGTCAGCCGCCTTTAAATCCCGTGTATCATTGGATGATGTCTGCGCGGCAGCTACTTGGGCCTCGCCTCATACTTTTATTTCTCATTACAAGGTGGATGTTGTTTCTAGAGGAAGAGCATCCTTTGGCTCAGCGGTGCTCCGAAACATCCTTCCATGACGGCCGCCCAAGATTCAGGTAGCTAGGGACTCTGTCCCACAGGTTGCAGACGAATGAAGTCTGCCTACTTCAGATTTAGAAGTTATGTACTCACCATAACGTTCCATCTGAGTAGGTGACTTCATTCGGATGCAACCATCCCCCCCCTCCATCCCCCTGACCTTTATAGAGCGAGTATTTATGCTATTTTAGTGTACTGTTGTCAGTATTTGGAAGCAAACTCAATCTGAGGTCAGTCAGGGCTTGGCAAGGGGTTATGGGTAAGAGGGAGGAGCTAGGAGCTCGGAGCCTAAGCTTTTGAATTGCCGGCTCGGATCCGAGGTCGGATCCGATACCCACAGGTTGCATCCGAATGAAGTCACCTACTCAGATGGAACGTTATGGTGAGTACATAACTTCTAATTATTGCTTACCTGCAAAGTAAAGGATTTAGTATAGAAAATCCAACATAGGTAATGTCACAGCATGTTGAAGCAGTGATTCCCCAATTTAAGTAGAAGCAGGTGGAACGGGAGGCATCTGAAGACTTTGACACATGATAATGCTCTGTAACTTTCTGTAGGAAATTAGTGCAAAAGTTGAGTTGCAGTTGTGTACAAGGGAAGGAGCAGGAAGCTGTGACATCTCTGATGCAGGCAATATTGAAGTGATGGGCCAGTAAGTTCCCATATGAAGGAGCAGCAGATGAAGCAAATTTATTTGAAGAGGCTATGTCACCGGAAGATGTTCTGGAACTTTCTGTAGAAAGCCCACAGGAAAGTGAAAGTAAAGAATCTGCTTTATCTAGAAGAAAATGATCTATGGGAAGAGCTGCTTGATTGTTGGCAAAAGTAGATTACAGAAATTAAACAAGACCCAAAATGTTAAATGCTTGGTACAACAGATGTACACAGTAATCAGGACTATTGAGAGCAGTTCATGTGATATAACAGAAATAAGTAGGATATATAACTGTATAGCTAAATTAATAACAGACAGATTGCCTCACTGTAAAAATAAAGAGCAATAAGGGAAAGGGAGAAAAGAAATGAAATGCCACAGTGGAAGCATCGAATACAGAAAACTATAAAACCATTAAGATGAGAAGTATCACTGTTGGAAGAATATAGAAGAAAAACAGGTCAACAAAAATAACTAGAAAGATAGACATCATAAAAACAATGCACAATATCAAAACAGACTGCATACATACCTGCCAACCTCATCAGATCCAAACATAGTGAAAGTTTTAAAACATGAGAAGCGGAAGTCTAAGATGTAGCAAAAGTATTATGGTGTCGGACGGGAATGGAAGTCAACCCGGAAGTAGATGAAAGTCAGATGATAACTGAATGTACCCAAAAAATAAAAGAATATAAGGAAGGATGTCAGATGATAAGGAAAGAAATGCTGAAAAGGCATAAATATCATTGCAAGTGTAAAGATCCTCTAGAACAACCTCATGGCAGTCATGATTTGACACTGAAAGGGTTAGGGAGAGGAGTTGAAACCAAAAGATGAAAGGTTAATAATGGCAGTCCAGGATGGTGCGCTGTGCACCTGTTGATTTACAAAGTCCCATTGAACATGTGGGAGAAGATTACAAATGTGGGTTCTGTTAAAAAAAAAAAAAAAAAAAAAAAAAATGGAAACCATCGCACATCTTGTTGCTCGGTATGATATACTTATGGCAAAGGACCTGTATACTGAAAGGCACAATAATGTGGCAAGACTGTTGCACTGGGGGTTGTGCAAGTACTACATTATAAAAGTAGCTGAGAAGCTTTGGAAACATGAACCACAAAGCCTTACAGAGAATCATGAAGTGTCCATCACATGGGATCACCCATGTGAGAAAGACCAATGTAGTAGTCCATAAAAAAAAAAAAAAAAAAGACACAAGTAGTATTGATCATTGAAATTGCTACACCTAGTGATTACAGTTCTTACATGCAGAGACGTAGTTATAAAGTATCAGGATTTGCAGACAGAAACTAGAGCAATGTGGAAGAAAGATACCCAAACATTTCCAATAGTAGTAGGAGCAATGGTCTAATAAAGAAGAATTAACATTCATACTGGGATACACTACCAATACGTGTAATAAAAAAAAAAATGCATACAACTCCGTATGAATTACAAAAAGAGGCAATTCTGGACACACTGCGGGTGCTTAGAAGAGCACTCCTGGCTAACATCAACGGCTGAAACTAAATTAATGTCATAAACTCTAATTGGGCCGTAAAAAATAAGGTCCATTCCTATCATAGTATTATAAAGCCAATGGACTTGGAAAAACTAAACAGAGAGAAGTTATAAATTTCAGATATATACCAGGTCCTCGGGAAACTCACAAAATCAGTGATGCCTTTTCTTGTGATTAAATATGTTACACCTATATACAAAAGCACCTCCTGAGAACACTATAAATGTGATATTTCAAAATAAAATTATTTCAAGTTTATATATAAAAACTATTAAATTATTTTGAAACTCCTTCCTTGGCATTAAAGAACATCCCAGTTTTGCTAAAAAAAAAAAAAAAAAAAAAAAAATAGAAAAAGCAACAAATTACTATTTATAGGTTGTGAATGTCTCTTGATTTATATAAGATAAACCATAAATGAGAAGATGCCCTTCCTGTTAAATCTACTACTGATAAATGGTGTAACAGTATAAAATATGTCAAAAACACAGAAATCTATACAGAATGTATCCAGACAGTATAAATTATTTTTAGCATACATTATACTCCACATAAATTATTTTTGATTAAGTATGTCACTACTCAGTGTTGGTACTTAAATAAGAACAAGCTGGCATTATGCATTGTTGGTGGGAACTTTATCAGACTCAAAAGTGCTGGAAACTTGCATGTAAATGAATTTTAATTCTCATTAGAAAAGACCTATCCTTAAATCCTAAAGTATTGCCAATAGATATGTTAGAAAAAATTAATAGAAAGTCAAGATAGCAAATGGCATTAGCCACAATGGTTACAAACAGAATGATATTAAATTTTATTTATTTATTGACTGGGAAAGTCCACTGGGTCAGAAACCCATTTTCAGTGGAGGCCCAGGGAGAAAAGCTCCACAATGAGTAAAATAATATCAGAATACAGTAGATAGGTAGTTATACAATTTAAAAATACTTTAAACTATATACAAACATAAACAACAATTACCACATCATAGCAACCTTTTTTTACAAATACTGTAGCACCTTCTGTTTAACATAGAGGTGTGAAGGTAAAGACATTTTGTAGAAAAAATAAATTGTATTTAATTCAATTTAAGTGCATTGCATTAAAAACTGAGAGATACACTAGTAACCCGCTCACTTTTTTTTTTCCTGTTGTTGGAAATGTGCATTATGCCTGTACTAGATTTCAGTGAATGGTGGTCTTAATATTTCAGATATGTTTCTTGCCAGTAAGGTATAGAAAATATAATAGTAATGAGTATTCTGAAAGTATTTAGTGTTTCCTTTTTCTTTTTTCTATATGCTTTCTTTCCTTTTGAAATGTTTTTATAATCATTTATTTATTTTTTTTGAATTACCTTTGCATATTATATTTTCTTTGTTACTGTTCACTATTTGTATGATTTTTAATGAACAAAAAAAAACACCTCTGACTTAAGAGGCGAGGGCCCAGTCCCACCAGATTAGCACCTACCTACTACCACAGCCTTCTTTAAAAACATATTTGCCACATGTATCTGTTAGGCTATCACTTGGATTTTTGCTCATACTTTTTCTGAGCACTTTAATTTGGACATCCAGTGTAAAGAATAGCAATATTTGCTGTAGCTGTCCTGCTAGACATGCTTTAGACCATCCACTTATGTTGGGCCTGGTCCTATGCCAGTTATATAATGACTTACTTCAGACACAATCTTTCTGGTGAACACAGTACACTTGTTTGAGTTCACATGCCATAACAATAGATGTTCCATTATTAGGTTCACTGCTGCAGGATATGCTCCTATCCTCCCTTCCTTTGGTACTTGTCCTATGTGGGCTTTGGTATTTATTTATTTTTTAATTATTTCCTTTTTTACAGTTTTATCACACAGCAGTTTTATTCATACTACTTATAGGGGATTTGATTTAGTATGTTTTTTGTGCTAGTATTCTTCCTTAGGCTTATGTAGCCTGCTGCAAGAGCATCTGTGGTACAGTAGTTCTGCCCGTCTCTGCTAAACACGAAGGAACAGAGAAAGGTATGTGATATCTGTTGTAGATGAGCTACTGACTAATTCCCACTGTGCAAGATTGCATCTGTATACCCGCTGGACATCAGACTGCTTAAAATACCTGGCTAGAGACTTCCAAGATGGCTGCAAACTGATCAACAGTTTAATTTCAGCGCTCAGTGTGTGGAAGAAGAAACTTAGAAGTAAGGGCCAGTGACTCTGATGGTTTGGGTAAATTCAGTTACTAGCTGTTTTGTATACTGCTTGAATGCCAGCAAAGACGAAATCTAGAGAGCCTGAAATAACTAGAAAAGTTGAAGAGAAAACACTGGGAAGAATCCTGCATCCATTTAGCAAAAAGGCTGTAGCTTTGATGCAAGAGATGGCTTCCAGTAATCTAGAGGAAAAAATAAATTAAATATGCTCAGAGGTGATTAAAATAAAGCACTGAAGGAATTGTATCTACTCAAATAACAAAAGGCTGTAAAAACAGAAGGTGCTTTAAATAGCTATTCAGATGAACTGATAAAACTGGGAAAATCAAAAGGTCAAAGTTAAGAAAAGGCTGGCTTGCCTATGAGACTGCTCAAGCAGAGCTGTTTCAAAAATACTAAGAGTTAGAGGACAAAGCAGGGAGGGAAAACCAGAGATTCCTACTGTACAACAGAAACTGGAAGGAACAGACTGTGTTAAATGTTATGAAAGCACAAATAAGCAAAAAACTGGTCTGGCATTCCAAAGCAGGATTTGTTAATTGCAAGAGCAGGTTGTGCATATGCTCCAAACCTGGCCACAAGAAAACAGCCAAGACCTGTATTAGTAAAATTGCAGACATGCCAGCAGAAAGAGTTGATCCTGACAAAACTATAGCAAAAGGGCAAAGTGTTTAAAATTGGAGACTGTATGTTTGTGGAAAATGGGTTATTCATTGTACACCAGGCGGAAGAGAAGCAAATTTATGCCAGAAGTCTGAGAATGTCACAAAACCAGTGTGATATTCAAGCTGCTGTATCCAGCTGTCTTCAGAACATTTTTTCATGTAAGAGCAAAGTCGTTTTTTTATGCAGAACAGGCTAAGGAAGAAAGACTAAAACTGTCCAACAAAAACTGATCCATCAAAATGAAAGGGACTCTGCTTCTCATTCTTCTGATAATAAACTTCATAGAGACTTTTCCAGTGAAACTTTCTCCAGTGTTCCAAAGTAAAATGCTCGAGAGATGGGGGGGGGGGAGCACAGAAATTGACTTGGAAGAATAGGGAATGCGTTGGAATTAAACCAGAGTCTGATGAGAGATTATAAAACATCTACTACATTTGTGAAATGTAGCTTCTTAAGAAAATTTGGAAAGATTGGACTTTTGTTGACGTTGTTAAACTTGTGAAGGACTGAAAAGCATCTGTCCCACTTCATCATCAATGTTTGTAAGGACACTAGAAAGAAAATTAAAAAGTAACCAAGTCAAACATTGTTTATTCTTTACTGCATGTGACATGGTAAAGCATTTTCAGTTATCGTCATGCATGATAAACATACTAAAGTAAACAAGTGCCTTTTTTTCTTTAGTTTTAAGAAATGTAGACATTATAATGTGAAAAGAGAGGTCTGGGCAAAAGCATGTTTTAAGTTAATATGCTGTAATCTTGGGTTATTGAGGTGGGGGATTGGGTGTACAAGTGTACAGGTTACATAGAGTTGATATTTGTTCTTTTGCAAAAATGAATGTCTGGATTAAGTAAACAAGGGGACACTGAATGTATGTAAACGTTTTCCTTTAGCAAATACATGTTCAATGTGAGTTGAAGACTACAGCTGAGGGCAAGTTTCCATGGAGACATGCCAACTACATGGTAGACATTAAGAACCAGAGCACTTTTTTATGGCTAAAAGTTAATGTTTTCTGAAAGCATGCACATTATTTTTCACATCTGAGAAGGCATAAAGATGAGACAAGAACAGACAGCAGTCCGTGTAGGTGGGAGTGCAGGCTGTAATGTGTCTTGGCATGGATAGCTATCATTTTAGGCTATGTAATGTCTGTGTGTGCAGCTGATGATGTGGGGCAATTGCTCCTGTCAGAAGAGTTGCACTATTATTTGAAGATGTACAGAGTTTTGTGTGTTTTGAGTTATGTTTTTTTTTGGGGGGGGGGGGTTCATTAAAACAAAGTCTTGTAAAATGTGAATAGGTTCAAATGGAAGATGACAAGAAACAGTTGTATAAAAGATCAATCTGCCAAACATGAATGGGTGTGTGAAACACAAAAACTGGAAATACATTTAAAAAAGATGTCCGGTATAATAGATGAGAGTAACAGCTTCTTATTATAATAGCTGCACTATACATATTTTGGAATGCTAGTGCCCTCACAGGTATAGACAAAAAGGAAAGAATATTGAATTATGTTAAGAAATAGAGTGCAAATAGCAGTGCAACAAGAAACACATTTGGAAAGACATGACCATGTGAATTTTTTAAAAGGATTTCAGGAGGGATATTAAGCAGACCATCAGGGACAAAGGAAAAGGAGAGTAATTGTACTGTTTGCTAGGGGCATTCCAATACTGATAGAACAGAGGGAAAAAAGCTAATGGTAGATTTGTGGTAGTGAGAGACTACTGACAAGGGGGGAGGGGGGATTACACTGACATGTATTTATATTACACCCAAAAGTGCTATTATGGAGCTTAAACGTTTTGGGGAGAAATAATCCGCTTTTTGCAGGAAATATTACTTGTAGGTAGGGAGTGGAATTTGATTTACAACAATGAGGATACATCTGGGGACCTAGAATGGAAAATGTAACCAAAGCGGACAGATTTCTGAAGAAAATTATTAAAATATTTGGTATGGTAGATGTGAATTCAGTAGAAGTGATTCCTTTGAGAATTTACATATTCCCAAGGTACAGTAACTGGGCTAGGCTAGACAGAAATTATATTTCACAGGAGCATGTGCATTTAATTGAAAGCTTCAACACACACATCCAGTAACCATTTCAGATCATGCACCAGTATCAGCTAAGATAAAAAAAAAAAACACAGGGTAATGAAGTTAACATGAGACACTGGCACTTGTCCACCTACCTGTTAAAAAGAGAGGAATTTAAGGAGTGTATAGTGAAAATTAGAGTTATTTGGGGGGATAGAAATTTTCTTCAGAAGTTATAACTAGCGAGCATAATGAAATGAAAGTGGAGTTGAGAAATAATGTAGAAATAAAAGAAAAAGAGATATGGTTAAGTGATAGGAATTGTTTAGAAGAGCTGACAAAAGGTTAAAGTACTGCAGAATAAGGGGAATATCACAGAACAAGAAGCGCATTTGCAGAGTGCTAAAGAGAAAATAAGGGAGTATCTGGATAATATGCATGAGCTTAAAAAGATTGCTGTTAAGCAACTGTTTTTTTTATACTAACTCTAGAGCCTAAAGACTTTTAGCATGGCATCTTACGCAGCAGAAAGTAGGTATGTTGCTAGACTTAGGGAGCCTATAACAAGAAAAATAACCAGAGATCCTGTAGAGGTATTGGAGATCATGCAGAAATTTATGAAGATGTGTATAAAGCAGTCAAATATAGAAATCAAGAAACAACACAAATTAAAATATTTATGCAAGACTATAGTATGCCAAGGTTAGCATGAGGCTTAACAGTTGAGGTAGGAGGAGATGAGATAAAAATGGTGATGTGCAAGCAGTCTGCTGGAAAGTCTACAGGAATAGATGATATTCCTGTAGAAGTTTGGAAGCTATGAGTTAAGAAAGTGATAGAGGTTTGTTTAACAGTATTTTAAAAGGAGGGGAAGCACCAACAATGCTGAAAGAAAGCTGTGGTGGCTGTGATAAAACATAGACAGTAAAGGCCCATTAAACCCAGGTCTTGTAGTCCCATTTCAGTTTTAAACCATTATTATAAAGTGTTTGTCTATAATAGTTAAAAGAATGCAAAGGTGTTGCCAAGTGTTGCTAGATTTTGAAGTGGTCTTGTGGAGGGGAGGTAAACATTTGACAACATTAATAGAACAATGATGATCCAAAGGGAAGCAAGGGCAAGAAAGTACCACTGTTGTTTATGGGTCTCAATACAGAGAAATTATTCAGCAAAGTAAGATGGGATTTTGAGTGAGGGCAATTAAAGGATGTGCATTCCCTGATGCAATAATAACATTAATTAAGGGACTATATGAGGAATTGGAGGTAAAAAATAAGTTTGAGGGTTCCTTTCTTTCAAGTTGTGTCTGAATAGAGGAACAAGGCAGGGGTATCCTCTTTCCCCTTTATGTTTACAGCCCTTGGCAAAGAAAATAAGGGACTCAGAAATTCAAGGATATAATTGGTATGGTAGTCCAGAAAAGCTGCCTGCAGACAGTATTATTTTTTACCTGATAAAATCAGGAAAGGACATGTCATTGTTGTGGAACATCTTGAGACAGTTTCAGGTCTTTTCAGGATGTAAAATTAAAGAAGATAAAGCAAACTATATAGCTGTAAACTATGTACCAGCACATGAATTGTTCTAGCAATACCTATATTTATGGGGACGTGAAGTATATAGGAATGTGGATTAACAAGGCTTCTGTTATGGCAGCTAATGATATTTGAGAAAAGAGACTAAACAAAAGATACAAAAACAGAGAAACTGGAATCTATGTTTATGGATAGCAAGATAGAGCTGAAGGAATTTATCTGGGAGTGAAACAGGGCAAGGGTCAAGTGAGCTAAGTTGATCCTTACAACAGAACAAAGTGGTTTAGGATTACCTGAAATGAAAGGATATTTTAGAGCTACACAGTTAAGGCTCATATACATAACACAAGCAGAAAGCAACAGTTCAAAATGGAAAGGGGTGATGATGAAATGGGGGGAATTTGAGAAATAAGGGATTTGGGATGCAGATCCTTAAGGAGAATTACAACAGCCATATATAATATTATATTCATAAAGTAGCAGAAAGTATTCTAAGAACTAACAGACTGGAGAAGGGAGATTTTGCTGACATGGATGACTGCAATTAGGGGTAAATAGAATAGGCAAGAGGGGAGTTGAATCTGTTGGAGAAAACTGGAAAAGGAACCATGGTATTGGGAACCAGTAATGAGAGAGAGAAAGGTAAAAGAATGGGAAGAGGCCAAAAAGACGTATGGACTGCAAGCTAGAGACTGCATTCCCTATCAGAGACTGATATTAAAATAGGCAAAGAGAAAGGGATGGGAAATCCTAAGTGAAAGACCTGCCCTTGTAAGACTTTTAGTTGAATGTTGAACAGAAGCTGCTGTCAAAGGGATAATTGGTAGGGTATATAAACTACTGCAAGATAAATATAGGACTCGATCAGAAGAGGTTAGAAAAGTTTGGTGGGAAGAGAGATTGCATAAGCAGTTCACAAGGAAACAATGGGAAGACGTGTATGGCTCCCAAGTATGCAACAAACTCTAGAAGATGTGGGATTTTTGCGTGGAAGTGTTTGCACAGGAATTTTTATACCCAGAGCAGACTCGATAATTTTTTGTCATGTAGATGGTAGACAGAGGTGTGATGGAGGAAAAAAGAGGTAACTGGGAACATATGTTTTGGGGGTGTAATAAGTTGGCAGAATGAAACAAATCCCTGCAGAGTACTCTTGTCAGAAATATTGGGTAAGCAATAGGCATACCTAAGGAAATAATGTTTTTTAGCTGGGATACAAGATCTGAATTGACTAGAGAGAGAGTAAGGCCTTTCTAAGTTTAATTCTGGTGGATGCCAAAAAAATTACTAGAAAATAGAAAAGTCTAAACCAGCTGTATTTGAAACATTGAATAAAAAAAAAACGATATACGATGTATGTTTGCAACCAAAAACATATTAATGTGGTTTGTTTTCTTTTATATAAATTTTTGTTTGCCTATGTGTTAAGTAATAAGTCAGTAAAGGTGTTAAAACTGAGTAAAAAAATACCCGGCTGGCGGCCTACATTTGCCTTTTGACCACAACCAATCAGATTAATTCTGGAAACACTGATCCTGATTTTAAACAGTTTCTGTTTTAAGTGTGTGCATATTCGCACGGATCTCCATCATATGATAGAAACCTCATTTGACTGAAAACATAAAACTGAAATTTCAAAAGACTGAAAAGTCACTTGACTGAAACCCATAATACTTAATTTCAATATACTAAATTTTAAACTGGACCATATAAAACCAGACTAGGTGGGAGGCGGGGGGCTGTGCCCCCACACCCCCCCTAACTATATATACTAACTCCAGGATCGCACTGTGTGGCAGCGTGTAGACTACTGTAAGGTAAGTGAAAGGTATATGCCCTTTTCCCCACTGTAGTGCGATCCTGGAGTTAGTATATGTATAGTTGGGGGGGCACAGCCCCCCACTTAGTCTGGTTTTATATGGTCCAGTTTACAATTTAGTATGTTGAAATTCAATATTATGGGTTTCAGTCAAGTGACTTTTCAGTCTTTTGAAAATTCAGTCTTATGGTCTCAGTCAAATGAGGTTTCTAGCATATGATAGGGATCCACTCACACACACCTGTATTTTCTCCATGTGGGCAAGAGCATATCTTACTTCACCTTTTTTTCCCCCAGTTAGCTTGCAGATGAAGCTCGCATATCTGGAACAGCTGTTTGAAGTCAGTCTGTTCATCTGTTAAGCTCCATGTTTTGATCTGTTTGGTCCATTGTTGGCTTGTGAGTAGTCAGCGTTCCAGCACAGGAGTCTGAAGAAGTTCCTTAAGGTGTGGGATTGAGGACATTACATCTTCATCTGCTATTAAAGAACCCTTATTTGTTTGTGGGATTTAAAATTCATGATTTAAAGCAGGGGTGTCCAACCTTTTGTCATGCTGGGGCCGCATTGAGTGAACAGAAATGGTCTTGGGGCCGCATATAAAATATATCATATAGTTAACTCTTTCGTTATTCCAGAAGACCACAGTCGACCTCCTGGCTGTACTGTAGGTGCATTTGAACAATGAATACATGTAATAAATGCCTAATATTTGCCTTAAGATTCTCATTCTAATTCTCTAATCTAACAGTTAACTCTAACATCTTAGTTAATATATCTATATCTATATATATATATATATATATATATATATATATATATATATATGTAAAAAAAAAAAAAAACAGATATTCACTACAGCACTAGCATTTCTCACTGGGCAAACCATTCCAGCAGTCCAACTACGTAAAATGTCAACATCAGCAGTCGTACAATACTGTAATCCACAAAAATAAGACGACAAATTTGCAGTAAAGTAAAGAATTCACATTGCTGACTTAATAAAACAGTTCTGAATAAGCTACAAGAGGGTCTCACCCAAACAAATGACTGGTGACAGAAGCTTGGCCTCAAGCTAAATGCCAAAAAATGATTAATCATCCCCTTTGAGGAGAGTGATGTCCCCACAAATTATCACATTAATAATGTTGTAAGCATGCAATAAGTCATATGGTACTTGAGCACCCAGGTTGATAGAAACCTGACTTTTGACCACCATGTTGTCTCTGTTGTAAGGAAAGTTTTTTACATGGCCCACTTCATTAGTAAGGGTATCTCATCCAGGGACAAGGAGGTCATAACATCCCTGTGTTCTTCCTTTACAAGAACCATTATTGAGTGCAATGCCCCTTTTGGCATGTGCCTCGGCAAAACACCCTGCCAAAAGAGACTACAACCATTTCTGACAAAAAAGGTCAAAGGACTAAGTTCACTTGGTTATCCAAACAGACTAAAAAGCTTCTTGCTTTCCTCTGTCTCTCACTGGCCACTATAAATTTAATCATTGGCTTGCTTTCCAGGCTGAGAAAGATCCTGCCTTAAGAGACTTCCTCTACCTCAGAAATACTGGTTATACTTAAAACGCTCACTACAAAGACCACAGCCTTCACTGCAACATAAACTAGCCACTTTTTATGGACAGGTTCTTGACACAAAAACCTTCAACTTCTGTAAAAAGCTCCTCTCATTATCAAACAAAATGTAGTTCAGCAACACAATGGCTGGATGGATAGCCATAAATGTAGTCCTTGGTAAGTAGCATAGCCTTCATCAAACCATTTGGAAAATCCACATACTAACCTTTCCAAGCTGGATGGCTAAGATCTAATATTGGTTACTCAAGTCTAGTTGCCCAAGAAGAGGGGCATGTTTAACTAAGAATTCCATTTGCAAAATTATATTCAGTATACATATTAAATCTCTCTCTCTTACACACACACACACACAAAAGCCCCTACTTGTAAAATAGGCAACTTCAGTAATCTCATGACACCCACTCACTAAATGAAATTGTGTGGAAGTCATAATATCTGAAAAAAAAAATCATAATAGAGATTGATTCATCCATGCAATTTCCCACCACCAAAAGGACCATCAATAAATCAACAAACTGCTCAGCAAAAAGTAAATCAATAAGAAAATCATAAACTCTCTAAGGTAATGCTACATACGGGTGTAAACATATAATTTGTGTCAATCCCCAGGTTAATCCATACCAAAAGATTGTTTCAGAGCTTCAGCTATGTACAAACAGCTTTCTCCTGAAGACTTAACTCATTGATATTTGCCTTGCTGTAATTATAACTGTAAAAAACAAATGCTTTTAAGTTTATTCTGTACCTCAATGATTCTCTCTGTTACAAGATGTAATCTCTGCCATATTGTATGAGTACTATATCCATGATTTGCTGTCTCTCTCTCTTATGTTGTTGTTGTTGTTTGCCTTTCGGCTTTTTCCCGGTAAGGGGTCGCCACAGCGGAACTCCAGTCCGCTAACGATTGGCAGTAGATTTTTACGAAACACCGAGGTGCCAGCTTGACGCCCAACCTTCAGTGAAGGCACGCCCATTTACGCACGCATGTCTTTCAAACGCTACCCAACCGCGGGGAGGACATGCAGACTCCACACAGAAGGCACTCCCAAGCCAAGAATCGAACGGGAGAACCTATTGTATTATATTGTTTTGTGTTATTTTTGGAGCTTTTCTCCCCGGGCCTCCGCTGAAAATGGACCTGTGTCCAGTCGGACTTTCCTGGTAAACAAATGTAAAGTAAAATAAAATAAATAAAAAGAAACTTCTCTCCAATCTAAAGCCATTTGACATTCAGACGTTTTAATGTGTGCAGAAGTTACTCACAGACTGACAGTTTACTGAGCTGTAATGCTGACCTTCGCTTTTGAAAAAAACTAATTCCCAGACTGTCAATAGCTCAAAGTGCAGAGAGGATTATTTATTTATTATATATTTATTTACTTTTGGAAAACATCTTTAAAACTGCTAAATTGATTACACACCCAGAAACACAGAAAAGTTATTGTGATGTGTAAACCACAGACTGCTGCAAGAAATCAAAGTCACATTAGCATTCTATGCTTATGTTCGAGCAGATGAATTGTACCTGTCAATTCCAAAATAAGTAAAGTAGCTTAATAAGAAGGTTATTTGCAAGGCTACATGGCAGTTTATATTGGAAATAAGCAGATTAAAAAGGCTCTGTTTTTCATAATTATGCCAAAAAGTCTTCCAAGGTAAATACAACTTCTGATTTAGTATGGAACCATACCTCTCAACCTTAGAGCAAAAATCTTGACAAAGCGAAAAATAAAAGTGGGACACAGGCCCAAAAATAGTTATGCATCACAGACACCATTGAAACAACTGTAGCTGCAAACATTATATATCACTTATAATCTTTCTATCCCATTATTGTCAGTTAAACATTATATGGCTCATTCAGTCCTGCCTTATTTTGCATCAAAGAAAACCATGCTTTGAAATGACAAATGCTTTAAAAATAATAAATAAAACGCATTGCATCAACATCCTGCAACTTCCTACCTGCAACCACAGAGCTTTCACTGAAACTGGGGCTGCTTGTTTACCCAGAATGACAGCTCTCCCTAATTAAGTCTAATGTTATACAATCTACCAGTATCTGGACTACCTGAAATAAATCAAATTATGGCCTGTAAATTGAAAGTACACTTTGTTTAATTAAACTATATTTCTAAGCCCACTTGCTATATTTTTTCACTAACATCCCAAGATCCATTTCCAGGTCACTTTACAAGACATTGGCAGTGGTAGACTTGGCATCCTTCAGAACCCCACAGGCCACGCTAATACTGGTAGAATTGTCCATTAAATCTAAATATCCATCCACTGTAAATGGCAAGAAGCTGTCCTAAAAAATCTACTTTTGGCATGCGTACCCAAGTATCAGGTTTTGAAACAAAAACATATTCTCCACAGTCCGTAAGTCTGTCTTTAATAATCATCTACCGTTGCAGCACTCTCAACACATAAGCACACACATACACACTAAAATCCCTAACATTTAAAAAATGACATTGTGCCCACTTAATTTGGCAGTATTGATGATCCGCCAAAGCTATGCTTACTGTTGTCAAATCTAACACTGCTTAGAACCCACCAATGAAAAAACAGTACTAGGTGCTATTTTGTTTGTATGAAAAAACAATACAACTTTATATGTTACAATCCCACATAGTCAGTCCACTACTGACACATTAACCCCAGGCTGCTGTCTCATTCTTTACTCCCTGGAACCGCATTACCTTGGATGACTACTTTTATTTCCTAAGCAAAAGACACAAATTGGAACAATGAGGCAAAAATCCAGACATTCTTTGAAAATCCATACAGTTAAGAGGTATGAGTTCATGTTCAGTACAACACTCCCTGTCAGGAAAGCCGCAATTTAATAAAAGTGTACTTTTAATGTACGATATATTTGTGAGCTAACTTGTTTTTCTCAGTAGGTAGACTGATCATTGTTAGCCTCTTTGTGCATGTGTCTCTCTCCGTCATGCACACATATACACACACACATACTCTTCTACTTTCACGCACACAATTCTGCTTTCATGCATGCACTCACTCACTCTGTACTTATCTATTAACACAGGTAAGTTCTGTCCCTTTCAAAGGCAACAGCGGTAAATACATACATGAGTCCCTCTTCAGCGAGAAAACACACATACACTGTTTGGCGCAAAATAATGGCATAAACACACTGACCCTTTTTTGGCTCAAAAACAAAACTAGAAGGGTGCTTTGGCGGATGCGCACACCGACATTAGCGTTACAGGTCACGGGAGCAAAAAACACAAAGCAAAAAAGGTGTTTTGTGCAATGCATACATCGATGTTGCAGTTAGAGTTTGATGGCCGCATGGAAGATCTCTGAGGGCCACATGCAGCCTGCGGGCCACAGGTTGGACACGTCTGATTTAAAGTTTATCCATCCAACTTCCAAATTATTTACTTAGATTTGAAGACTCTTTGGCCATTGTCTGTGTGAAGGTTCTCAAGAGTTGCAGAACCTTATTGGCAGGGAACATTGCTTAGACTTTCACAAAAATTGTGTTCACTCAGAACTAACCTGTGTTTCCTTCTGAAGTATATTTGCTCGGCACTATCCTCAGATAAGTCTGGTCTTAATCCTGTTTTTCCTTCTGGGCAGAATACTGTAGAGTCATACTGTAGTGTCGCATTACCAACGCAAGGTTTGCTTGAAAAAGGTACATGACTTCAGGAAAATGAAACAACTATTTGCCTCCATTGCTCCTATTATGCATAGCGTGGTTGTGATCAAAGAAAACTTTTCCAACTATTTCCAACTATGCATTATTATTATTATAATTATTACTAGTTAACTAGCCAGCCAGCCTCCATTTGGCCATAGTGGCTCTAGACCATTCCACCAGGGGTGTGATTTTCCATTGTTTCAAGAATGTATTGTTTGAAGATAACTGTTGTAACCACTGGCCACTGGTTGATATCCTTCACCAAGCAGTATTGCCTGAACTTTAAGGGCCTAATTCAAATAGACTTGCTCTTGGTGTAAGTGACTTATGTCAGTGTAAACCTGCTTTATAGATGGGCATTAGACCAAAGTAAGTCACTTACACAGAGAGCAAGGTCTGGATCGAATGTAGGAATGGTTAAGGAGAGGCAAATTCAAACCAATAGATAAAAGGTTAATATTGGCAGCCCAAGAAAGTAGGCTACTTACACACTAGTTTAGAAAGTCCATTGAACATGTGGGAGAAACAGACAAATGTAGGTTTTGTAAAACAGAATTAGAAACAATTCCACACCATGTTGCTGGTTGTGACATACTAATGGCAGGAGGACTGTATACCTAAAGGCGTAATAATGTAGCAAGACTATTGCACTGGGATTTGTGCAAACATTATGGTATTGAGGTGGCTGAAAAACATTGGACCAATCAAAACGGCACTCCTGCGCGAAAGGCAAATGCACGGCTCCAAAAAGCAATATAAACTCCCAGTAAAGAAAGAGCCAGCATACTGTGTACAGAATCACTTTTATTAAAACAGAATCATCAGACCAGTTTCGGCCGGAGTAATGTCACAGCCTTCCTCAGTGCAAAAAGAAAAAGAAATGAAATTTAATTAAACAATAAATACACTCATCTTAAGGCTGATTGGTCCATCCTAGAATTGTTCATTCAAACCAGGAGGGAACAACCCATCCAGTTTCACAATCCACTTTTTCTCTTTATTATTTAAAATGGAGTGCCATCCAATTTTGTTGGATTTATTGCCCTTTACAATGTCAATAATCAGAAATGGAAACCTGGCAGTAGGATGTATAAAATGGTGTTTGTAAAGTGCATTGGAAGACTTTTTATTTTTCATGTTACTAATGTGTTCCGAAATTCTTATTCTGAATGGGCGAGAAGTCTGTCCAATGTAAAAGGAACCACAGGTACATGTAGCTTGATAGACTAACCAATCAGTACTACAATTGGCAAAAAAATTAATTTCATAAACTGAAGAACTGTTACGACTGGAAAACTGTTTGGATTTTACCACCTTGTCACAGTGGATACAATGTCCACATGGATGACAGCCAACTAATGGATCCCCCATAATGTTAGTTTGCATGTATTGAGAAGGTTGATAGATGGACCCATGTTTGTAGTGATTAAAACAGGAAGCAAGGTTTTTACCTTTCAGGTATAATTTGAGATAGCTCATCATCGTGTTGTAAAATGTTCCAGTGTCTCTTGACGCTTTCAATTAAATTCACCGTGTTCCTGGCATATGTTGTAACCAGCCTTATGGGTTGCATTGTTGTGATATTATGATCCTTGTACCTCAAGAATTCTTCCCTGTTGGTTGAATTAACCAAATTACTTGCCTGCAACACATAACCCATACCATAATCCCTGGCTTTGAATCTGCTGATAAGATCCTTCCTATGACTCTGAAATGAAGAATCATCTGAACAAATTTGTTTGGTTTTAATAAATTGTGATTTGGGGATGTTACGAGCTATATGTGGAGGATGAAAACTGGACGCGTGGAGGATGGTATTATATTGGGGATATTTTCTGAATACTTCAGTGCCCAGCGTGTGGTCTGATAATCTGTTGATAGTCACATCCAAAAATGTAATATTATTAATATTACATTTTTGGATGTGACTATCAACAGATTATCAGACCAACAGATCAAAAATGCAACCCATAAGGCTTGTTACAACATATGCCAGGAACACGGTGAATTTAATTGAAAGCGTCAAGAGACATTGGAACATTTTACAATACGATGATGAGCTATCTCAAATTATACCTGAAAGATGTAAATTTTCATACCGGAAAGGTAAAAACCTTGCTTCCTGCTTTAATCATTACAAACATGGGTCCATCTATCAACCATCTCAATACATACAAACTACCATTATGGGGGATCCATTAGTTGGCTGTCATCCATGTGGACATTGTATCCACTGTGACAAGGTGGTAAAGTCCAAACAGTTTTCCAGTCGTAACAGTTCTTCAGTTTATGAAATAAATTTTTTTGCCAATTGTAGTACTGATTGGTTAGTATATCAAGCTACATGTACCTGTGGTTCCTTTTACATTGGCCAGACTTCTCGCCCATTCAGAATAAGAATTTCAGAACACATTAGTAACATAAAAAATAAAAAGTCTTCCAATGCACTTTACAAACACCATTTGATACATCCTACTGCCAGGTTTTAATTTCTGATTATTGACATTGTAAAGGGCAATAAATCCAACAAAATTGGATGGCACTCCATTTTAAATAATAAAGAGAAAAAGTGGATTGTGAAACTGGGTGAGTTGTTCCCTCCTGGTTTGAATGAACAATTCTAGGATGGACCAATCAGCCTTGAGATGAGTGTATTTATTGTTTAATTAAATTTCATTTATTTTTCTTTTTGCACTGAGGAAGGCTGTGACATTACTCCGGCCGAAACCGGTCTGATGATTCTGTTTTAATAAAAGTGATTCTGTACACAGTATGCTGGCTCTTTCTTTACTGAAAAACATTGGAAACATGAGACACAAAGCATCATAGAAAATGATGAAGTTTACATCACATGTGATCACTCATTGCCAACAGTTCAAAAGACAGATGTGAGAAAACCGAATATAGTGGTCCATGAAAAGAAGGCAAAGGTAGCGTTGATCATTGAGATTGTCACACCCAGTAATTACAGTGTCTTGTGTACAGAGAGAGACAAAGTCATAAAATATCAGCATTTGCAGGCAGAAATGAGAGCGAGATTGAAGAAAGATGGAATAAAGATACCCAGACAGTTCCAGTAGCAGTAGGCACAACAGGTCTTAGAAAAAAGAATCTGCAATCGTATTTAGATGTGTTACCAATACATGAAACCCTGTACGAATTGCAGAAGGGGTCATTACTGAGCACATTGCAGGTGTTGTGAAGAGCACTTTTGGCTGACATCAAAGATTGAAACAATACTAATTTCATGGACTCTAATCATGCTTTGACTTGAGAATGGGGTCCATTCCCATCATGGTATTAGAAACCTAAACGATTTGGAGACATTAAAAAAAGAGCAAATCTTTTGCAATCTGGAGGATTTGACCTCCCAAACTCATTCAGTTGAGACTTGTTTGGTTTTTACTTCCAGAAGCTTTTTATATCTTGGGAGACTTCCCATTTTAACCTACTGCAGAGTACTTTGAGTAAACTTTAATATAAGTATGCAACTACTAATCTTATGAGCTTATCTCTCTAAGGGCTCTTCAGCTATGGGTGTATGTTAACCTTCCCTCCACTCTAAAGTATTGCTCTTCCCCCTTCCTTATAGAGAGAGACATTTCAATTTTGACAGGTTTATTTGTATCCATTTTGTCTCGCTATCTTTTAGGTATGCTCACTCAATTTCCCCCCTGACAGAAATGAGAAGTGGGTGTGATTTTAGGATGATGGACTGATCAGCTGTTTTCTGTCTTGCTTCAGGCAAGAATTGCTTCCTCGCTATTAAACACTGTGGCATGAGCTAGTGTGAGGTGCATATACCCAAGCTACAAGAGAGTTTGCATCTGTTACCTACTGTAAGTCTCTTTAATAGGTGTGTAGGTACATACTAGGCTATTGATCTGTGAGGATCTTAAGAAGCTGAGCCTTGCGTAGCTACAGTATTTTTTAGCTGTTATACTTTGCATATGAATAACCCAGAGACAGGCAGAACAAGAATATGTTGGGATATTGTCTTGTTGCCCATTTTCCATGAGGGACATAAGTGCTAAACTGGGATGAGGATCATATCTTGTGGTAATAATTAACATGTCATTTATGGTGGGTCTCTTTTTCAGTTTGTCAGTACACATGAAGAATCAGAAGACCTCTTAATAAACCAAAATGCAAAACACTTGTGATGATGTACCTGTTTACAAGTTACCAGCTGTTTTCTTAAAACTTTTTCATGTTTATGGCTTTGTAACTTATGTTATTAAATTTCTATTCAGGCTTATCGGCTAGAACCTTTAATCTTGAAGCATTATAGCAGTGTAGCTGCTGTCCAAATTCACTGGTACAACACAACAAATCCAACAAGATATGACCACATAAAGCCATCACTTCTTAATCCTTCAAAAGAAACTACCTCAATCTCAGACACTGAAAGCATTCCAAGCCCATGTACCTCACCAGTCTTGAATCGTCGACACTATGGTGAATCCATAACAAACATTGGCAAAGCAGGTATATTAGGTAAGTTTTTCATGTTATGTTGTTTGCAGTTCAACTTTGGGAACGTTGCATCATTTACTGTACTCCATGTACTTTGATTCAGCTAGTTTAAGTATTTAATTATATTTGACTACCATCTTTATAACCCGTGTTCTCTCTGCATATGGTTCCTGAAACTATTTTCATCCATTTAACAAATGCAATATTTTAAAAATAAATTATTTTGTTTCTGTAATAGATTTGTTCTCACTTGTTTGTATTTGACAATGTTCATTCTTTTACTTTCTTCACAGTGAAACATTAGGGTTGCCTACAAAAAGTAGTTGTCTTTTGAGGGTATGGTTGAAGAGCATGCTGCCAGTGAAAGCAGAAGGTTTTTAAGTATTCACTGTCAACTAAATATGATATGGTTTGTTGAGGGCATTGTATGTTTCTAAAAGAAGGAAGTTGAAATGCATTACTAGGGCTGTTAAAGTTTTCATCTCATCAGTGAGATGCTATTTATAAATGTACCAAATGTGAGGAGTATATATATGAAAGCAGTGGCAGTTAAAGATCACTTCTGAATATTCTGTTGTGGGGACAGTTTAAATTAAAGAGCAGTGTGGTCATTGTGTATATGTAATTCCTTCTCAATCAGCAGTGGTGTGCCCTGTCAGAAGGAGCAGATTCTACTGTGGCAGTATGTTTGTGTTTTATACCCGAGTATCCCATTAAAATCTCTAATTTGTGTAGACTTGCTTTATGGAAGTGACATATGGCTATGTATATAGCTGCCATATGTGACATTCCAGAAACTTTTGTTGCCACAGTCTGGCACTTCACTTTCAACCAGCCTTGCAAGCAATAGCTGCATAACCCCAAGAGGAAAATGGGTAATGTACAAAATATATTTGCACCATGTCCCTATTAGACCAGAACCAACAAACCATTTTTATGTCCCCAACCAAGACAAAGTTTACCTTTCTGTATATATATAATGAAGACAATTACATGCTATGTACATACAAAGACTTCCTGCACCATATAAATCAGGATGGAAATGCATTGAAATCCTTTGGGGTAGAATGACATTTCTGAGCATATTTTGTATCCAAGTATCATATTATAATTCCCTACAACTTTTATTGTGAACTGCCTTCAGGGAGTTAACATATATTGCCTCTTGTATACGAATCCTGTATTTCAGAGGGCTTTTGTTTTCACAGTCTGGCATTCTACTTGGTTTATACCTTGGAGTATTTGACCTCTGCACAAAAGTCTGTGTAAACTAGTGTCCATAATTTACATGTACTAAGTTCTCGTTATGTCTTAGATTTAAAAAAAAAATCTACATTTCACCCAAAAATATTTTTTGTTTATAAAATGTCATGACTGCAGTACTTTGCCTTCATTCAGCTAAGTTTATCTCAAACTTAACACTTGAGCTGCATTGAAATTCCTGGGAATATGAGTTATGAGTATATGCATTTTGTAGCTGATCACCCTATTTTTAAATACCTTAGTGTTTCATAACGTAATTTGGAAGAGGGACTGAAAATATCCATTCATAGATATGCAGCAGAAGCTGTGGTACATATGTTCTTTACTAACACAGTCTGAATTTTACATTTTCCTCAACTTCCAGTGTTTTTATGTTGCTAAACTTCTGTTTAATATAGAGAGAGTACAAAATGACCTTAGATCGTTGTAGTTGACATGAGAAATGTTTGCTCAACTGATTTGTGGGGTCAAATGTAGCATAATGCTGCACTGAAACCCAAAAAGTAGGATTAGATGCATTAAGCAGTGTTTTTATCAAATATTTATTTTTGTTCAGCTGTACCGTGCAGTGACTGTAATGCCATGCTTTCAAGCTGCTTAATTTATGGGGCCAAATTCAGAGGTGTGCCACACTGAAAGCTCTGATGTTAGAATTGCCTTCTTAAGTTTGTTTCAGTGCATAAAGTTCCATAATGAAATCTTAAAGGAGGGTAGTCTGAGAGCCATTCATATGCCTGTATTGTCACAGTCTGAAACTTTGCTTTAAATTGTTTCTTTGTAGGTGCTGTGCTGAGCTGCTTCATAAACTGATTACAGTAATGGCCTAAAATAATTTTAAAAGAAAGAAAAAAAAGAAAATTTAAGATTGGACTTGCTGCCTTCAGGTATAACTAGAAGAATCTGATGCTGGGAAGAGAGTGCACTTGATTATATGCAGTAGATTATATATTGAGGGTATTATTCCATTTTGCATGGATCTGTAAGGCAGTAGTTATTTACTGATCAAACAAGGCCAGTTCACTAAATACATAAATGCTTACACTAGAGGGCAATGTGTACACTGCACTTATAGCTAACACCCCTCTCCATTCACAGTTAAAAGTCATACTTGTAGAGCTACTGTGAGTCAAGGGACTGTATAATGATTTGCATTTAATTACATTAAATACAGATTATTCGTGTGGAGTACCTTAGATGGGTGTACCAGTGGCATTGGCTTATTTAACATCAGTTTGCAATATAGCAAGGACCAGAATGCATCTGAAAGCTTCCTGAGTTGCAGAGAATATCAAATGATTTCCAAGACTCGGGTGTATAAAATTGGCATAAACTGTTACTGAGCTGAACAGCCTATTACATACATCCCAAATATTTCAAGCACGGGCATTAATGCCCTTCACACCTGCCAAAATACCAAAGCAGTTTTTTTTCTCCATAAGTGTCCACGCTGTTCTTACATATCTCTAAACTAGTGTTTACGTTAATGTAATGTGGTAGTCTGTTCCATGCATCAACTACTGTCTCAGAGAACCAGATGGTACACCTCTCATTCCTATAGAATCTTCTGCTTAGGTTGCCTGATGGATGATTCCCTGCTACTTTTTGATAACCACAAACATTCCCAGAGGTAGTGGTCTCTAAATCCCCTGTTTACCTGAATAAGATCTGCTCTTAAATATATGTACGAGACAATGTACAAGTCTTGCATAATAACTTAAATTTTCATATCCATGGATGCTCTTGATATATTTCCGCTGTACTCTTTCCACTTTACTCATGCTTGTTTTCTTATAAAGGTTTCATATTGTTTTTCATACTCAAGTTTAGGTCTGATATAATTAATAAACAATGACTTTATTATTTCTGATTTCCTAGACTTTATAAATCTTTTTTACAACCTTTAGTTCCATAACTTTCATTAACCAATTGGTTAGTATGATTAGAAAAACTCCAAGCTGGAAATACCCATATACCCAGGTCCTTAAATGAATCAACAGTTTCAATCACTGTCTGCTATGTTAAATATTCACCTTTAAATGTATGTCTCCCAAGATCTCATATGCTTAGTTTTTGATGCATTTATCAGCATATTATTCTCCTGTGCCCAAGTAGTCAATTTAGTCGAGTTCCTTTACAGACATGCCCTATCTGTAACACATGTAATCAATTTATCCAATTTCAAGTAATCTGAATACAGACTGTAGAACACCTCAGATGAAAAAGATGGATCTGAAAGATACAATCTAAACAAGTATGGGCCCAGGACAGAGCCCTGTGGGACCCCCTGACTGTAACCAAGAATTTTGCCTGTCCAGTTACTGTATACTTATCCTGTTTATAAGTCATGCAGCTATCCATCTTATCAAGAGTATGTCAATATCTACTTTTTCTAATTTATTAATCAGTGTTTTGGTTTGACCCTATCAAATGCGGAAGTTAAATCTATATAAATTACATCATAGCACAATTTTGCATTCATAGATGTTATTACATTGTTATAGAACATCATGTTACAGGTGGTAATAGATCTTTTTTAAACATATCAAAGTCAAAGTAAACTTTATTGTCATTCAGAAATCACACAAGTGCAAAAACTGAACGAAATTCCATGTCTCTGGACTCGGTGTGCAGACAACATAGACTATTTTCAGACATTTACACACCTAGCTATTATATCACAGACATGAAGGTAGACTAATATTGCACAAACTTAGAAACACATTTAGTGAACACTAACTTGCATGAGACTTTAGTATTGCACAGGTACGTGGTTAAGACATTGCATTGATCCTTGCACAGAAAGAGACATTTGAGTATTGCACTGTGAACATCAGAGTATTGCACTGTGGACCTTAGAGTATTGCATTATGGTTAATTTATGAATTCACAACATGTATTGCACTGAAAGAAGAGATATTTTACTGCATTGCTACTGCCCTAGATGGCATATAAGTTACAGTCATGATGAATGTTGCACTAAGTTTTAGATGAGACTGGTAACCAGGTTAATGCATGATTTGACCTGACCCAGGTGAACATCATTGATTGTAGTGGTTACTAGAGTTTAGCAGTCTGATGCCATAAGAAAATGAGCTGTTCCTGAAACTCGTAGTTCTGCAACGTATGCTTTGGAAGTGCATTCCAGAAGATAGATGCAGGAACAGTCTTGTAAGCAGGGTGAGTGCAGTCTTTAATTATTACTGTGGCCCTGCTGAGACATCTGGATAAGTACAAGTCGTGGATAGGTGGTAAGGTGGTTTTAATGATCCTGTCTGCTGTCTTCACCACTCTTTGGAGGGATTTGCGCTCAGAGGTAGTGCAGCTTCCATACCATACTGTGAGGTTGTTTGTCAGGATACTTTCTATAGTACCTCTGTGGAAGGTAGCGAGAACTGTCGATGGGAGATTCACTCTCCTCAACTTTCTTAAAAAGTGCAATCTCTGGTGTGCTTTCTTGACTGTGGCAAGGGTCTTAAGGGTCTGTATGACTCTGGGTTTGTCATACTCCAGTTTCCCTTAAAGACACGTTTAATAAGCTCATGTTTCCAATCTTGAGGAGTCTTCAACATATTTATATGCTATAGTATATAATAGATATAATGGTATTATACATTCTTGCTGAAGTCTTCTTAGGTCATTATTACTAATTCCGTCTCTTCGCTGTACTTTACTTGTGCCCAGTTTCCATAGTTTTTTTTCATAATAATCAAGTTTGATTTCAGTACCCAGCGGTGTAAACGTTGACTCGAGATGATTGCCACTGTTGGTGGCACCCTAACCCCATGTGCAAAATGGGAAAAGGGGGTTGAGAAACATACAAATATTTATATATATATATGTATATATATATATATAATCTGTTGTGTCTAAGAATGCATTTTAGACTAAGCACACAGTTTATCAGTTAGTATGTTTTTAGTCATTCCACATCTTATATTCTCTATAAAATTATTTTCTGTTGTGCTCAATATCTTTATATAAATTTTCTTCAAATTTCTCTTGATCGTGTTTCACGTTATGCTTAATTTGCTTGTTCATTTCAATTTTCAAAGTTGTAGTCAAAACTGTTTTCCATTTCTTTTATTTATGTCGCTCACATTAATCGGGTATCTTGTTCTTATGGAAGTATATCCTCCTGACGTTGTACGCCCAGGATGATAAATATTTTTTTTTTTCCACTCAAAGAATTTTTCTTTCAAAACTTGCCACATTTCTTCTGCAGTTCCCCCCCCCCCCCCCCGAGTGCATCACTCCATTTAATTTTACATTGTGATTGTTTAGCTTCCATATAATCTGGAATCAATCTTCATAGGTTCATATGTGTGTACTAGGCTAATGGCCCTGGAGCTTTTACAAGCCTAGCCCATAGAAGTGCCATGGCATTGTGCCGCCCAAGGTTAGTTCCCAGTATCTCTGTCAAGTAATGCCACTGGAGTGATCCCCGGGGTGAGCTTTCTATTACCCTTCCACTCATCAAGATTTCTCTTGAAGAGGGACAGTGAGGTGCTCTGCTTGACATGTATGGGAAGTCTATTCCAGAGCATGGGCAGTCTCTGGGTGAGGAACCTGTTCATGCAGCATATTTTGGTGTTTGTGGTAATGAGGTTGAGGTCTCTGGAGCGTGTGGTGCAGAGGGATTGGGATTTCTTTAGATGTTGCATTTCTAACAGAGCTGGGTCAGATGTGGCTTTGGTAAGTCAAGCAGAGATCGCTTCTAAGTAGGTGATATGAGACCGAGAATAGCTGGAGTCTTTTGTGTCTGTTCATGTAGGATATATGTTTAATACCTAGGATCCTCTTCGTAAGGTACTTATGTGGCCTCTCCAGCTGTTACAGGTGTCTAGTGAGGTGCATGCCAAATGGGGCATTATACTCAATGATTTGCAGTGGTGATGGACAGGTTGACAGATGAGATCAGACAGGAGGCCCCATGGACTATGATGATTGCAGATGACATTGTGATCTGTAGTGAGAGTAGGGACCAGGTTGAGGAGGCCCTGGAGAGGTGGAGATACGCTCTAGAGAGGCGAGGAATGAAGGTCAGCAGGACTAAGACAGAGTATGTGTGTGTGAATGAGAGGGAGGATAGAGGAATGGTGAGGATGCAGGGAGTAAAGTTGGTGAAGGTGGATGAGTTTAAGTACTTGGGATCAGCAGTTCAGGGTAATGGTGAGTGTGGAAGAGAGGTGAAGAAGAGAGTACAGGCAGGGTGAAATGGGTGGAGAAGAGTGTCAGGAGTGATCTGTGACAGACGGGTACCAGTAAGAGTGAAAGGGAAGGTCTACAAGAGGGTAGTGAGACCAGCTGTGTTGTATGGGTTGGAGATGGTGGTATTGACAAAAAGGCAGGAGTCAGAGCTGGAAGTGGCAGAGTTAAAGATGTTAAGATTTGCACTGGGTGTGACAAGGATGGACAGGATTAGGAATCAGTATATTAGAGGGTCAGCTCAGGTTGGACGGTTTGGAGACAGGTGAGATTGCATTGGTTTGGACATGTGCTGAGGAGGGATGATGGGTATATTGGGAAAAGGATGCTAAGGATGGAGCTGCCAGATAAGAGGAAAAGAGGAAGGCCTAAGATAAGGTTTATGGATGTGGTGAGAGAGGACATGCAGACGGTTGGTGTGACAGAGCAATATGCAGAAGACAGGAAGAAATGGAAACAGATGATCCGCTGTGGTGACCCCTAATGGGAACATCCAAAAGAGAAGAAGATACTCTATGATTGGTGTAATGAGGGAAGAGTAGAGAGAGAGACGATGACCTCTTTCTTCCTGGATGCAAAACCCTTGATAATGAGATGTGCCACATAGAAGGACTTTCTGACAACAGTGACAATGTGTTGGTCGAAGGAGAGGTTGCTGTCAACCTGCATCCCCAGATCTCTTATAACGCCTTCAATGTTAAGTGGGCTCCCATTGATGTGGTAATTGGTGGGAACTGAGTTTTTACCGAAGGGGATGGCGACACATTTTTTGGCTTTAAGCTTAAGGCTATGGTTTTGACACCAGTCATTGGTCTCAGTGAGGCCTTTCTGTAGGATGTCTGCATCACTTTGGGAGTTAATAATGGCTCCCACCTTGCAGTCGTCTGTGAACTTGGTCGCCAAAGTCCCTTTGTGTTGGCCTGGACTTCTGAGAAGTAGATGACGAGCAGGAGAGGACCCAGGACTGATCCCTGTGGGAGTCCACTCGTGACTGGTCGGCAGTCTGACTTGGAGTCCGCTACTTTCACAGTGTCTGTTCTATCTGTGAGCCAGTTTGCAACCCACCTAGTGATATAGGGGTTGATGCCTAGTTTGGTGAGTTTATCAATAATACCTGAATGAGGAATGGTGTCAAAGGCCTTGGCCAGATCGAGGTAGGCTGTATGCACTGGGGTCTAGAGTTTGTAGATTTCCTATATCTTTGTTAATCAGGTCCATGATGATGCGCTCCATAGCTTTACATATCAGACACGTCAGGCTAATGGGGTGATAATTCCCAGAGTCTGTAGTCACTCCCCCTTTATGGAGAGGGATGACTGTAGCAGTGCGCCATTCGGTAGGGACAAAGCCTGAGGTGATGCTGTGACTGAACAGGGCACACAGATATGGTGCCAGTTCACTTTGTAATTCATGTAGAACACAGCCAGGGATATTATCGGGTCCTATGGAACCTGTATTTTTGGCCTTGGACAATGCAGCTTTAACCTGTGCTGCAGTAATGCTGGGTGCCTGGTATTCTATTGGTATTGTGATTGGTCCTTTGGGGGGGGGGTAAAGTTGGCACTGAATCTGTCGGCCAGTATGTTGGCAATATCTGCTGGCTTAGTATAGGAGGTACCATTGTGCAGTAACTCAGAGCAAATCTGGGTATTGCTGTGGACTTGATATAACTATAGAAGGCTTTGTGATTGTTTTTAGTGTCTGACACAATTCTGCCTTCATAGCTGGCTTTGGAAGACTTGATGAGGGTTCTCAACTTTTTGTTGAGGCTAATAATGAAATTTTTCCAGTCTTGGGACTTCACCTTTTTCTGCAACAGTTTCTTCCTTCTGTTGTAGAGTTTATTAATGGCAGGGGACCAACAGATTGGCTTCCTTTTGAGGAAGGCGTCTTGGTTATGTTGGGTATGGCTAGTTCCATGCATTTATGTACATGTTCGTACAGTGCATTGGTGTATGATTCAGCAGTCATGCAGCTATTTTCCTTTGGCATGGGTGCCATGGAGTTAGCCACCTCTGTTTTTAATAGCCCCAAAGTCAACTTTGGAGAAGGTTTTCAAGGTGGTTACCTTTGCGGGGGGATCTGACCAGGGAGGGATTGACTGTTGGTGTAGAGCAATGGTTGCCCGTGTTAGTAATAACCAGGTCAAGGATGTTGCTTACTCTAGTGGGGGTCAGAATGAACTGGTCCAGGGCATTGCAATTGATGAATTCCAGGAAATGTTGGGCCATTGTATTGGTGCTTGAGAAGTTTTTCCAGTTGATGGAGTAGTAGTTGAAGTCTCCTAGTATGAGAGTGTTGAGTTGGACCTTGATAGATTCCAGGGTGCTTAGGAATGTGGAGTGAGAGTCGAGGGACATGGTTGGTCACCTATAGCAGGGTATGACCTGGATCGCCATCTTACCCAGTGTTGTACCTGAAGTATCTCAGATGCGTTATGCTGGGCTACTAGTCTGGAGTTGTGCATATCCTTTATGAATATGGAGACACCACCACCTTTGGAGCTATAATCCATGTTTCGGGACCAAAAGGTGTGGAATGAGTTGTAGCCTGGTATCGCAGGGGTGCTTTCTGCCGCTTTAAACCAGGTCTCCGTTACAGCACAAATGTCGATGTTCTCCATTTTGAGGAGTGCTTCAAGCGAGTGCATCTTGAGATTTAGACTTCTAGCATTGAGCAGCATGACCCTCAGAGTGCATTTATTTATAGCTGTCACTGTGGTAATTTGGTCTTTGTAACACTGCCTAAAAAAGGCACTATAGGGGGTGGCAAGAGCCTTATCCAGTACCTAGAAATCCAGGGGGTGACAGATGCAGGCCATCTCTGGCAAAGCATTGAGGACTGTCATTCATGTCATCCCAAGCAGATACTGGATCCCCTTAGAATGACACCAGAAATTCAGCCATTTGTTGAAGTCAATCATTTTTTGTTTGTACTGTGGTATCATTCTGGGTGACGGTAGGATACTGCTCAGGGCTAGGGTCGTACCTGCCTGGGCCACATAATCCGAGACCTCCACCATGTCTCATTTCATGTAGTCCAGGAAGGTACATCTCCAGTCATTCACACCCACATGGACAATGACAGAGTCATACTTGTACTTGTGGAGTGACCTGAGTGCATGTGTTGTCAGATTCTGGCACCTGATAGACAGCTGACTGTTACCTTCTTCTTATTCAGCCTAGTGAGTGGGACATCTGTGTGCCTCACTGTTGAGTCACCTGTGATTAGTGTATTGGGCAAGGTGTTTAGCCTTGTCATCTTAGGTTGAGGGGCACACTGTGGAGGTGAGCTGTTTGTCCTGTGGTTTGTGCTGTGATGTGGTGGTTGAGTGAGTTTTTGTCTTGTAGTTCTATGCTGTTTGGGTAAAGTTCTGTTGAGAGCCTCCGTGAAGGTGGGTGTGTGGTTTGTGTTTTTATGTGAGATCTGTGATAGTGGGAGTTCTGGAGGGATATGTGTTCCATGCGGTGTGGTCCTCCTCCTCTTGACCAGCTAGTCCGGTCTTGGCTGGAGAGTGCATAGCTTCCAGTTTCATGATAGAAGTGCATCTGTCACAACCTTGTGCTATTGTACTCCACCCCCCCCCACCCCCCCAGAAAATAAAACAAACTTAAAGGAAAAAAATGAAACAAAAAAAAAGAAAAGAAATAAAAAATAAATGTGAGTCCTGGACTTTGTGATCGGCGTTCCTGGAACATTATGTATGCACATAGGAATCCAGACTGCTAGTGAACCAGTCCAGCTAGGAAGACAGACATTCTCTGGACAGAGATCCCAGAAGTCTATGCAGTTACAACTGCATAGACTGGAAGGGGAATGGAATGCAACGTCTGCAGGCTGGAGCCTGCTCTCGTGGGGACAAGGACTTCGCTGCTGTCTCACGGGGCTTTTGAAATGTGCATTGGAATGGTAGTATGTCTGAATTACGAGCTGCTGCAATGGTAGGATGTTTGAATCAACAAAGCAGTGTGTGTGTGAATGGAATCGAGCTGCTGCAGAAATGGAATTAAGCTCAGGGTGTGTGTGTGTGTGTCTGTGTGTGTCTGTGTGTGTCTGTGTGTGTCTGTGTGTGTCTGTGTGTGTCTGTGTCTGTGTGTGTCTGTGTGTGTCTGTGTGTGTGTCTGTGTGTGTGTGTCTGTGTGTGTGTGTCTGTGTGTGTGTGTCTGTGTGTGTGTCTGTGTGTGTGTCTGTGTGTGTGTCTGTGTGTGTGTCTGTGTGTGTGTGTGTGTGTGTGTGTGTGTGTGTGTGTGTGTGTGTGTGTGTGTGTGTGTGTGTGTAAAATGTCCCCAGTGACCGGAAATATACCTGGTGGTGGCTAGCCTCAAACCCTGTACCTTGGAAGTAGGTAGCATGAGTTTGAATTCCCTACCCATCACCACTTGTGAAATTTTTGCTTCATATTTCTGATGTTCTTCATGTTTCACTGTTGCAGTCATCACATTTGGGTTATCTGCTTGCAGTAGCCCTCAGTCGGCCTGATTATCAAAGTCTGGGTCCTGCGTCGGTTGCTGTCTCATCTTCCATGACGTCAGGTAGTCAGGGATATAAAGCATGCAGCCAATGCCATTACATCAGTCTTTCTTGCCATGCGGTGCCCGAAGCAGAAGCAGTTCACAAGTGCCAGTTGGCCGACTCCTGAAATTTTCGTTTTCGAGTTTCAGAACCGAAGTCTTCAACTAAAGCTAAGTACCCCATTGGGAAAACTTTTTCTTGCTGTAAACCAATATAAGTCTGTCTGTGTCTTTCGGCTTTTCCCGGTCATGGGTCGTCTAAATCGATGTCAGTAAAAGTCAATAATTCGACATTCCGAAAAAAAACACAAAGATAAAGACAGAGACAGGCCGCCTAGGTCCAAAGCTGCCGACGACGCTTCTCCTAAGCCAGTCGCCAGTTTGCCGGTACTCAGTGAGGCACTTTCGCAGCCCCTGATACCCACTACTTCAGATTTGCAGGCCTCTACTTAGACCCATTCGGAGTCCGGTATGCCGCGAGATGCTTCAACTGTGGAACCTACGGATGTCTCTTCCTTGGATGGGTCCGGAGCCGCTGTGCAGGCACCGGCTTCTGAGGGTGTATTCAGGCCTACTAACTTGCATATCGAACCAACGCATTTTTCTTCTTCAAGGCCTAAATCTCGAACCATGCCTAGAAAACCGACACCCAGACCGCATGGTCAGGCCTCTATGCCTAAAAAACAAATGATAAGAATGACTGAAGACCTTATTACTTTAATCAGGGGAAACCAACCTTCCCCCTCTAAGAGACCTAGGACTGAATTTGCTTATGATACTTCTGACCAGGATTCTGAAATTTCTGTTTCCTCTGATGACCAGGATTTACCCTTATCTACCTATGAGGATTCTAATTCAGAGGACTCTATTCCCTCTGTTCCACCACCCCCCCCCCCCTTCAGACGATTTCTCTTTTGGTGAAACCTTGCATACCCTTAGGGAGCATTTTCGTTGGGAAAGCCAGGATTACTCTGATTCTAAAAAGAGGCTTAGGGATTTCTTACTCCTGCCCCAGCACAGGCCCTTAGCTAGCCCTCCTGTACTAGACATTGTTGATGATGCCTTTTTGGAATCTAGCTTGGCTCCTGACTCTTTACTCCTGCTCCCAGAAAACCTGATAGATCTTACAGGGTTCCTGACTCTCACAAGTTAATTTTTAAAAATCCTACTGCGGATCCTGAGACCGTTTCACAGGGACCTAAGGGCTTTAAGGCTACTACTGCCAAAAATCCTACCCCCTCTGATAGAGACTAGGGCGCTGGATAGATGGAGTAAGAAGGTATACAGTTCTGCAACCTTGGCCATTAGGGCCTTAAATTACTAGTTTCATATGTTAAAGTATCAGCAGCATATTATTGGATTGCTTAAACAGAAAATTATGTTCATTCCTGACTGTGCTGAAAGTAAGGATTTACAGGATTTAATGCATTCTGCAGAACAGGTTGGAAAACATGTTTTGCAATGTGGCTTTGATTCACTAGAGGCATCTTGCAGGGCTGCTGTCACTGGGTCTGTACTTAGAAGGCATGCTTGGCTTAAGGAGCAATCATTGCCAGATCATATTAAAGCTAAATTGCTGGATGCTGCCTTAAATCAGGACCACCTTTTCGGCAACAAAGCAGAAGAAGTTCTTAAAAAGATGGAGGAAAAAGCTAAATCTATGCAAACTGTTAAAGATTTCCTACAAGTACAGCCTCCAAGATTTAGTAGGCATTGGCCCTCTAGGAATTGGTCTTTTCCTGTCTCTTCCAGGCCTTCTCAGTCCAAACCCAGAACCAGTAGAACACCCAGGCTTCAGTCCCAGGTTACGCACAGGACTAAGCAGTAGGGGGCTCCCACTTCCAAATCAGGGAATAGTGAGACTCCCCCCTATGGTAAACTGTCTCTGACTTAATTTTAAAACTTCCAAGCACTTCTCAACTGACTGCTCCTTTAGGGGGAAAAATTGCTCTGCAGGCAAAAAAACTGGGAACTCATTACCCAGGACAAATGGGTTTTAAATATAGTTTCCCAAAGATACAGATTTCACTTCCACATGTTACCAACCCCAAATGGTTGGCCAGCTCTACCCCCAAATCAGTAGTCAGAGGCTCAAAGGCAAGTACTCTCTCTCTTAATTATAAAGGCTATTCAAACTGTACCAGAAGAAGAAAAGGGACAAGGTTTCTACTTTTCCTGGTACCCAGAAAAGACAACTCATGGCATCCTATCCTGGACCTTTCTATCTTAAACACCTTTTTGGTGATTCCAAAATTCAAAATGCTAACTCTTCACCAGTTACTTCCTATGCTAGGCAAAGATGCCTAGTTGGCAGCACTGGATTTAAAGGAAGCCTACCTGCACATCCCAATCAGGGAATCTTGCAGAACATACCTATGCTTCAAAGCAGGCTACATGCACTATCAGTTCTCTGTACTGCCCTTCTCTCTCTTAAGCATAAAGGCTATTCAAACTGTACCAGAAGAAGAAAAGGGACAAGATATCTACTCAAGACTTTTCCTGGTACCCAGAAAAGACAACTCATGGCATCCTTTCCTGGACCTTTCTATCTTAAACACTTTTTTGGTGTTTCCAAAATTCAAGATGCTAACTCTTCACCAGTTACTTCCTATGCTAGGCAACGATGCCTGGTTGGCAGCACTGGATTTAAAGGAAGCCTACCTGCACATCCCAATCAGGGAATCTTGCAGAACATACCTACGCTTCAAAGCAGGCTACATGCACTATCAGTTATCTGCACTGCCCTTTGGCTTATCTGCTGCGTCTAGGTTATTCACAAAGTGCCTAGCCCCAGTCATTGCATTTTGTAGGCAAAGAAGTATTCAAATATACCCATACCTGGACGATTATCTAATTCAGGCAGAAAGCCAGGACATACTTTTGAATCATCTGGCATTTGTACAAAAGGTGCTAACTTGTCTGGGGTAAACCATAAACAAAAATAAATCACATCTGTTACCCTGTCAACAAATTATATTCCTGGGAGCAAGCTTGAACACAAGTTCCCAGATGGCTTTCCTCACGCCAGAGAAACAAATTCATTTGACAACTTCAAACTAGTGGCCACAAAAACCCTGCTATCTGCAAGGCAAATACTGTAAGCCTTGGGGTTCATGGCCTCCTGCATTCTACTAATTCCATATGCAAGACTGCATATGAGGAAGCTACAATGGTGGTGCAGCGGTAGCTATGTTAACTCACAACAAGAGGTTCTCCCATTCGATTCTCGGCTTGGGTTGGGAGTGCCTTCTGTGTGGAGTCTGCATGTCCTCCTTGCGGTCGAGTGGGCGTTCGAAAGGCATGCGTTGAATGGGCGTGCCTTTGTTGAAGGTTGGGCGTCAGGCTGGCAACTCGACGCCATAAAAAACAACTGCCAATCATTAGCAGACCAGAGTTCCGCTGTGGCAACCCCTAACCGGGAAAAACCGAAAGACAAACAACAACAATGGTATCTAAAAAGCCTATGGTGTCAACATTCTCAGGATCTAGAAGCAATAATTCCTACCATACTTTGCCTATGGTTAGAATTCCTTTGGGTCTGCTATTCATTCTACCCCTGCCGCCCAAACCCTAACAGACGCATCAGACTGTGGATTGGGGGGCTCACCTGGCAGGGAAGTGCATTCAGTGCAAATGGAACCAAAGTCAAATTCACCTGCAGATCAATCAAAAAGAAATGTTAGCTGTACAGAATGCTCTGACAGCTTTCAAGGGCCACATTCTTCCAGGACAATTAATGGTAAAGACGGACAACACCACTGTTATGTGGTACATAACCAAGCAGGGGGTACCCATTCTTATCCCCTCTGCAGACTAGCCATGGCTTTGTGGAACACAGCCTTGAGCTACCAAGTGCATCTACAGGCTCAATTCCTGCCAGGAAAACTAAATACATTGGCAGATGAACTAAGCAGAAATCTCATGGAACCACACGAGTGGAAACTGGAACCAAAGACTTTCAACATGTTGATAAATGGGGAAGCCCAGATATAGACCTGTTTGTCTCCCCCCAGAACTACCAATTGGACAAATTCTGCACAAGGACTCCCCACAAACAAGCTTGGAAAGTGGATACTCTGTCCTTCAGTTGGAAAAATCTATCAGTTTATGCCTTTCCTCCTCTGCAAGGTACTACTAAAGATCAAACAGGACAAACCAAGGATGATACTGATTGCACCAGACTAGCCACTCCAACATTGGTACCCCCTCTTGCGCAGTGTGTCACTGCTAACCCCATGGCATCTGCCTCAGACCCCTACCCTGCTGTCACGGCAGGAGAGCCAGATTCTGCACCCCCAGCTTCAAACCATGAACCTGGCAGCCTGGCTAATTACCTAATCTCTCCATTACCATCCCTCAGTAAACAAGTGTTGGATGTCATTTTGGAGGCAAAGAGCCCTAGTACAAGAAAATCCTATGCTGAAAAATGGAAAAGATTCTGTATCTGGAACCAAACTCGAGGGATGGCCACAGCAGTGCCCAATTTACCTCAGATTCTTCAATACTTAACTGAGATGCTTCACAAGGGCCTTTCCTTTTCCTCCATCAAAATTCACGCCTCAGCAATTTAAGCTTATTACAACACAGAACCACCCCTCTTTTCTCATCCACTGCTCAAGCAGTTCCTTGGAGGGGACAACAACTTAAGACCACCCAGGAGAGCCCCAACTCCACCCTGGGACCTTAACTTTGTATTGGAAAAAAAAGCGCACTCTTCCTCCTTTTGAGCCAGCTGCAAGTGCAGATTTAACATTCCTTTCCTGGAATACAGCTTTCCTTTTAGCTATCACTTCAGCAAGAAGGGTATCTGAATTACAGGCCCTTATGGCAGTGGAGCCTTTCATTATCTTTCATGTGGACAGGGTGTCCCTCAGGACCAATCCCTCATTCATGCCCAAGGTAGTATCCAGTGTGGCTCTTAATCAATCCATTCATTTTCTAACTTTCTTTTGTAACCCACAGAACAAAGGGGAACATATACTGCACTCCTTAGATATGCACAGACAACTTAGAATTTATTTGGACAGGACTAAACCTCAAAGGAAATCTGAACAACTGCTGGTGGCATTTGCTGCAGGGGCAGAGGGGAAGGCTGTTTCAAAACAATCCATTTCTAAGTGGATAGGCTATTGCATTCATTTCTGCTGTAAGCACCATGGAAAACCTATCCCACAGGGGATTAGACCCCATTCAACCAGGGCTGCATCTACCTCTACAGCCTTTCTCAGAGGTGTCCCTACCAGAGACATCCTAGAAGCTGCCACCTGGAGTTC
The DNA here is from genome assembly GCF_019279795.1 of Protopterus annectens. Classification (NCBI taxonomy): domain Eukaryota; kingdom Metazoa; phylum Chordata; order Ceratodontiformes; family Protopteridae; genus Protopterus; species Protopterus annectens. The sequence continues at coordinate 710,867,774 of NC_056737.1, forward strand.
TGTACATACTTTCACCAAGCATTATCACTTGCCAGTTTTCTCTGAATCCAGAGCTGGCGTTGCCACTGCAGTCTTGCAGGGCCTTATAGCTGGTCCTAATGCTATCTAAATTCCTCCTCCCATCCTTAGCTTTTTGTATCTACCCAAATGTGATTACTGCAACAGTGAAACACGAACATAGTACAGTTGTGTACACTTACCATAAATGTAGATATTAGAGTGTATTCACTGTTGCAGTCCTGGTTACCCTCCCTCCAGCCCCCTGACTTCTGGTGGCTATACCTCTTCTCTCCTTTACTATGCTTAAAAGCTTTTTGGTGTATTTGCTTTTTTGTTGGAGGTATAAAAGAAAAACTGATGTAATGGTGTCGGCTGCATGCTTTATACTCCTGACTACCTAATGCCACGGATGATGAGACAACAACAGACGCAGGACCCAAGACTTTGATAATTAGGCTGACTGAGGGCTACTGCAAGCAGATAGCCCAAATGTGATGACTGCAACAGTGAATTTACTCGAACATCTACATTTATGGTATGTGTACAGAACTGTACTTTCTGTTCTGTTCCTCATAAAATCTGTGTTTTTTTCTGGAAAATAATGACAGCCATTTGAATTTCAGACTTCATTTTCTTCAGAAAGTACATGGTAACACTAAAACTTTTATTCTGGCAATTTTCTGTTTATAAGATCAATATTTGAAATTTGTCCCTTTTTTTGGGAGCTGCATTCTGCCATTGTTGGCTTTGTCCAGGTTTTTTGTGCTAACAGGTTGAGAGCTACGGTGAGAACTGAATTCATTGAATATGTTTGGGGGCTGTATTCCCCCATTATTGGCTTTGTCTAGGTGTTTTGTGCTATGAAGTTGAGAGCTATGGTGAGAACTGAATTCACTAAATGATAGCCATTTAAGTTTTAGTCTACCTATCTTTCAAGACACCGCTGATTTGGCATAGTGGAATGTTGCTGTGACTGTAGTGCACAGGGTCCTGAGTTCAAGACTTGGCAGTGAAACGCATGGTGGTAACACAGCATTTTATTCTAGCAACTTTCCAAGATTATACAAGCAGTGTTTAAATGGGTCCCTAGTTTTTGGGCTTTCGCCCCCCCCAATAAATTTTGTCTTTTTCCAGATTTCTTGTACTTCAAAGTTGGGAGTTACAGTTGAGTGTCGAGTGGATTTTACAAGGAGCTGAGAGCTTGAAGGGAAGTTTAGTGCTGCTTATGCTGAGTCTACTTGCATTGTTAATAGCACAACAGATAGTGTACTTGCTTTTGATGCAGAAGGCTATGAGTTCTACTCCCACAGTATATAGATGCATTGCTGAATACTGTACTGTGTTGTACCTTTAAAGGGGGTGGATGCTGCAATCCTGAGAATGTCCTCTTTGGCGGAGATACCTAGTAACGGTGAACCTGTTATCAGTGTGCCATCCATTCCCTATTGCAATATTACTAGCTTATCATTTTTTTAATGTAACATGGGCAATCAGTTCCTCAAGGGCAACAGTCACTTTATTTGTAGATGAAACAATGAAATATAAAGTTATTTGCTAGCAGCAACCTCGTCATTGGTTGCAGATCTCTTTATTGTGGAATCATTTAGATGAATTTTACTTCTGCAGAGATTGTGCATATTTACTGATACTGGTGGATTGCAGAAGTTTGAATAGACTTTTATGATGGAAATGTTCTGAATTGGGCAGTTTTGTCATTATTGGTGCATGCATTTTTTTCATCGTTTACTGGAAAAATGTTCAAATCAAATTTAAAATGCCTTCCAACAGCTGTACTGTATTATACAAGGAATATAATTTAATACAATCAGGAAGATGTATCAAAGAACACGTATGTTTCCTGTGCAAGGGGCCTATGATTTGAAAACAGCCCAAAGTTAATCTTTATCTGCCACTGGACAGGTGTATTTTCTTTGAATGTGGGTTTCAGTGTTTCAATGTATGTGTGTTTCAAGGGCAGAGAAGTTCCAATGCTAAGTCTATTTTCATTGTGAGACTGCATTGCTTTGTTTAGCAGATGTCTATTAGTATTTGTGCTATAATATGTAAAATAAAACTTTTAAATGTCATCCAAATCATCGTAGAAGTAAAGCAGTATGCACATTACAGTGTTTATGGTAAATGGGGTGAAATAGCTAAGTAACGGGACATTGGAATAGCTACAGGGGGAAAGGCCCCATTCGACCATGATTTTGTGAGGGGGAAGGGCGGCACACTCAGACAGCCCCGGCTGAACTATACCTCTCAACTGTCCAGATTTTTGCGGAACAAATACATTTGTGCTTCTTATTTTTGGTTTGTTCCTCATAACATTTGTGGTTTTCTGACAAATCATTTAGGAATGAAGTCACTAAATAATGACAGACATTGAGTTTCAGACTTCATACCCTTCAGAAAAATGGATCAGAGACCTGTTATTCTGTCAACTGTCTAAGTTTATACAAGAGCAATTTTTATTACTGTTTGTATGTTCCCCCAATATATTTGACCTTGTCCAAATTTCCTGTGTTGAGGTACCCGCAAATAAATCACTTTATAGAATTAGGTAAATACAAACCTCTCAACTGTCCCAGATTTTGGCTCAAAATGTTGCTCTCCCCCCTAATAATCCCTCCACAAAATGACAAATTTGGAAGAAAACGTGGAGGGTTTACAGTTAATAAATAATTGTAATGATCAAAGTTATATATTACTTTTGATTTCAGAAATACATGTAGATTATCTTATTTTGTCAGCTGCTTAGGTTAACAGTACTAATATTAAAAAAGTGTCCCTTTGACAGGTTTCCAGCTGTATTGTGTGGCTATTTTATGTTTTTTGCATCACATGTTTGGTCCATTTTTCATAAAATTGTGGTTTTGCAAATCAGTGGCAAATCATTAAAGATTGATGTTAGAAAATAATGACAGACATTTCAGTTTCAGATTTCATACCCTTCAGAAAATTCATACTAATGCAAGACCTACTGTTCTATTATCTTTCTGAGTTTATAAGAGCAATATTTAAAATTTGTCCTAATTTTTGGGCCTTTGTCCAGATTTCTTGCTCTGAGGTATAGCGGTATGGCAGATGTCAGGCCATCACCGTCAGACAAACACATTTCAAATTGTGACGTATTTGTTGCACCCCACTCCCCCACATAGTGACTCTGGATGTGTCCAAGCAAGACAAGGAGCATTTATGCAGTGTTAAGTGTGCAGAGTATACCCCCCAACCAAGGTAGACAGAAGTACTACAGTGGTTTTTCATCTGTCCTTGATTTTGCAGAATGTTGGGTTTTCTGTCATATTTTTATACTATTGATTTATGCTTCTTTTTATTCACAAAATGCATGTTGTTGCAGTGAATGTTGCTCTGTGTTTAAGTAGCAATGCTTTAATGACCATCAGGTAAGCTTTAATAAGCATAATGTTAAAGAATTACAAACATTGAAAACCTTTTGTTGTTGCCATGCAGAGAATATTTGCATAACTAGATAGTGTATAACCCTTGGGCATTGAAATGCATATGACAGTATTTGTAATAAAGGACAGGATTACAGTATTTTCAGAAGCTCATTACATTTGTTGGAGACTTGCAGTCATATTTGCAGGCTTTACTCGTAAACTAAACAGAATACCATTCTGTCATGTGTGGTCCATAACTGCAGTAATCCTTTAAGCAATTTATCTCAAGCTTGTTTCTTGTTTGCTGTTCATTTTTTACTTTGGTCACGTTTTCCCCATGAAGCAAGTACATAGTTGTTGTCAGGCAGCAGGTCTTTTTTGGATAAGAAACATTTTTACAAGTGGGGGTATCACATAGATTGCTACTTTCAGCATGCTACTTGGTACTTTTATAAAGCTGAATATAAGTTATAATTAGAACTGCAGTGGAAAGAGAAGTGGTTTGAGTTTAGTGCTGCTTGTTTTTTTTATACTTGATTTTGACTGGCATTCCAGTAATGTATTTAAAAAGTAATTTATTTTTTCATGCCTCTCAACCTTGTTGTTCCATCTAGATATTAAGTAAGCTGTCATGTAGCCAATGCATTGAATTTTTTTTCTACACTTCATTTTGTCTTGATTGAACTCTCATAATGATAGTTTGGTACCCAGAGTAGCGTATCCCAGTTTTTGTGGTTTTTAGCATAGCTCCACTCCTTTCTGGTTAGCCAGACCCCTTCCCATTGGCCCCACCCATTCAGCTGTCTCCTGCAGCCCTCTGATTTGAAGCCTCCAGCTGCCACCGAGTCTGATTGTTGGGAGGTAAGAGGACAGGGTTGTCTGTGTACATGAGGCAGTTGCTACACTGCCTCAGAATGCCCAAGTGCACCAGGTTAATAGGAGAAAGCACAGGGAACTGCCCTTTAATCATACCAGGAGGGGTGGTTGTAGCTACTAAGTACTGGAGCTATTTCCATAAAGAACGACTAGTGCTGATGGCACTTAGGTGTGCTACATTAATTGCTACAAAAACCTGTTGAAGTGCAAAGCAATTAAGCTATGTGAAGTGCAAGAGAGAGAGAGAGAGAAAGAACTAGCAAGATCTAAGGGAAAAACTGAAGAGCAGACTTTCTGGCACCAGTAATAGTTTACCTTAGCTCGGCGCCGCTGTGCATTACTTTAGATTTCAGTATGTCAGAATTATCTAGCAACAAATTAACCTTTATAACCCCATGATCACTAGACATCAGTGGTGGTAAAACTTGTAGTATGTTTTGTTCCTTGGTAGTTTTTTACAGTCTGAAGCAATTGTTGTTCCTGAACATACTTTGTGAATAATTTTGTTAGTAATGTTGTTGAATTGATATTATTCCTGTCTGTTCCTGGTAAATTTAGATCCCCAGCCACTGCTCAGTTTCATGCAAGAAATGTATGAATTCCTCTAGGTCATCAGCACTTGACTTTGGTGGTCTATATACTCCAACAATTGTTATGTAATTGTTATGTTCCAGGGATGTCTTTATTGTTACAGTTACACAATCTATAGTATTGGTGTTGTCATTGATCATGTAATGATCACAGGTCTCATAATCTTTAATCCCTATTATAATACCTCAACCTTATTTTTTGTTAGAATGTTACAGTAAAAACATTTATACCCTGACAGAACTGGTTTCCAGTCATTGCTCTTTAACCATGTTTCACAAGCGGTAACAGCGTCAGTCTTGTGAGAATGTAGCAATTTTTCCAATAAAAAAAAAATATATAGCATTAACCATCAGAGATGCATCCAGTTTTGCTATTTGTGAACTGTTAAATTTTCGACCTGGCAAAAATCCTGACTTGTGTTTGTCAAATATTGCAAAATATCTCCTACAATAATTCTCTTCCCTGAAAGATGCCTGTAAGTTGCTTGCCAGTTGTCAGTAAATTTTTTGTGGTTTGCAGTTGTGTCATAAAACAAGAAAGTTTGAAAAGCCCTGGTGTCAAGGATACACTTGAGTTGAAAGTTTATTTGAAAAATAGGAAACATCCCAGTAATAAAAGGAGTAATGACAGCTTTGTAAGTATGTCTTCTCATTTATGTCCATGAAATTGTAAAGTTTAATGGCATATATTAATTGACAATTGGTGCTCATATTCATTGTAAAAAACATTTTTAATAAAGTACAGAGTTTATATGTTTAAATGTATTCTATCTATTGTCAGTGGCTGTGCAAATAGCACACTTGCCTTCAATGGTGAAAAATGAGTGGCGGTTGCATTTCCCACATCATATGCTTGGATTTATTTTTCCACTACCTAGCACTGCAATGCAGTATAAAGGGGGCTACAGTCTTTAGTGTGCACACACACACACACACACACACACACACACGATTCGTCATCAAGTTACTTGGTTACCACACGAAACAGCAGCCAAAACATGTCGACAAATCATTACATCACTAATCCAACACATCGACACACAGTACGTCAAAAAAGGAAACAACTTTCCTTTTCCGATATACTTCCTGTAGTCCAATCACATTTGACTCAAATTTACCTTGAATAGTAGTAGTTTTTTTTTTTTTTTAAAGATGCAGGTTAGGGGCAGGGTTATGGGTAGGGATAGCACACATTACTAAGGTGAGCAGGTAGTTCTGATGTTTTCTGAATCAAGCATCACCCTGCCTGTCTTAATAACAAAACAAGTGCTGTGCAAACCTGTTACTGTTTTGCTTTTTTAAAACTGTTCATCAGCTCTTTATCTTGCTGTCTTGTGTCTGACCTCACACTAATTGAACATTGGTTATGTTTAAAACTTTTGTTCATTTTCTCTTTGGTGTTATACCACATCTGAAGAACAGTTAATACATTTCTTCCTAGTGGTTTATTAAGTGTGCACAGTTTGATGTTTTCTTTGTCTAAGATTTATTTGCCAGAAGCAGTGTTTTTGCTTCTAATCCTGAAAAGAACATAGAATTTGGTATTACTGGTACCATTTATTACAACACAAGTAATATGCAATGCTCTCTTCATTCACTTTCAGGTCTTGCAAGTGAGTGTAAATGTGACTATGCTAGTGCTCTATTCTGTTGGATTTAACTGTTCAGTTCTCCCCCTGAGAGCTGGTTGTACTTGCCTTGGCTCATGCGTCAATGATATCTTGAAATCTGTAAAAAAAAAAAAAAAATATATATATATATATATATATATATATATGTAGAACAAAGTTTGTACTCACACTGCATAGCCAAACTATGGAACAGTATCAGAAATTCAGTCAGAACTATATCTAGCCTCCACATATTTAAGTTCTCTCTCAAAGAATTTCTCACTAGCTCATGGCTATACCCATATACTTCATTTGTATAATCTGCATTAGCAAATACTTCACATTCGTACTAACCACTCATAACACCATCTAGCTTATCTGTACCTTTCAACATCTGACCCCCCCTCCCCATTCTTAAGGGGAACAATAACTTTTTTTTTTGTTTTTATTTCCTAGCAAAATAGATTAGACTTCTAATATGTTTTGTATACTGATTGTCCTATTTAATTGTTTTTTATTATATAGTGGTGTCTCATCATGCTTTATTGTATCCTCTATATTCCACTGTCAAATTGTATGTTTATATATCTTTTTTATTGCATCTATGCTACTGTTTTATTTGATATTACTTAACTCTCTGGAGCTTTTCTCCCTGAGCCTGTGCTGAAAATGGGTATTTATTACCCATTTGGATTTTCCCTGTAAACAAATGTCAGTACTTAAAATAAGTATATACTGAAGTTTTATTAAGAGCATCTTTTGACAAACTTGCTAAGTCTGTAAATAAATTAGTATAGTCTTGCAGGATGTCTTACTAAGATTCTCTACAGTATGCAGGATGTCGCTATGACAGTGTCTTTGAACACTGCTATTGAAAAGTGTCTTCATACAAAATATTTCACTCTGCATCGTTTAGTTCAAATTCCACATTTACCCTATTAATTCTTAGCATGTCATGCTGACAGTCTAACATACATTCTTGTAGTATTCTCTCTCATGCTTTTTTTAGACTTCATTGCATCAATTCTTATCAGTTCAGTAACCCAAGCAGGCAGCTCGTTTTCATATATATATATATATATATATATATATATATATATATATATATATATATATCATATTTATTTATTTACATTTGTTGACCGGGAGTGTCCGACTGGACTTAGATCCATTTTCAGCGGAGGCCCGGGGAGAAATGCTCCACAGTTAAAATAAACAGACAGTAGTTGCATTGGATTACATAGCGATTAACAATTTAACATAGCAATTAATTACAAACATATTTACTGATGAAGAACATAGTACATCAGTAGACAGCTAGAATCTTTATCTGCGAAGTACATAACAGACATTAACAAATGTTACAATAAGAAGCTCCTGCTGTATAATAAGTACTAGGCTTATGAGCATCTGAGCTTGCTATAATCAAGGTAGTTAGTGGGGTGGAAAGAAAGGTAGTGGTTGGATGGGATGGGTGATATTAGAGTAGGAGTTGCAAGGGCATAGCCAGCATGTTTTTAGGTGCGCTTTTACTAAAGTTTTGAAGTGGGTTCATGATGGTACGGAGGTAATTGTCAGTGGGAGGGAGTTCCATAATTTGGCTATGGCTCAAGAAAATAGCGCTTCACCAGCAGAGTTATTGGATTTAGTGATCTGCAAGTGATTTTTGTTGCTGAATCTTGGTGGTCTGGTGGTGCGATAGGGTTGGAGTAGATTCTGGAGGGATGGGACATTAGTGAATGGTTTACTAGTTTGTGGGCGAGTGATAGTTGATACCATTGAAGGAGGTGAAGGGAGTTCAAGCCAGCCCAGTTCAGCAAGTGAGAGACAGTGGTGACTATGGTAGGATGCCCCTGTGGCGAATTTGGCGATTTTGTTGTAGCAGGTCTCTATCTTGTTTAGATCGCATTGCCTTAGGTTGATATATTGGAGAGGCGTAAAGTAGGGTGGAGATAAGGTGGGAATTTGCTATTGAAATCTTTGCTGCTTTGGTGAGAAGTTGCTTATTTCTGTGTAATGCTCCTAGTTTATATATATATATATATATATATATATATATATATATATATATTTTTTTTTTTTTGTTTAACAACATACAGATTATTTTGAGCATACTTGTCTGTTACACGGCTTTATAAAACTTCCTTTTTAGCACAAACCATACAAAATTGTTTAAAACCAGGGTATATCTTATGTTCATAGCCATAACTTGAATTTCAGTTATATGGGTATTTTTTGCACCTCAAAGTTTTTGTCTTCATTATTGCTAGTGTCACATGACTGTTTTCCTCATTTTCTCAGCTGTTGAAAATAATCTTTCTTATTTCTAAAATTTGCCTTTTACTTGATTCATATTTTAAACTTACAAACAACCATAATCTCCATTGTTCCTTTTAACACACCGTACTAGTAATTTCTGTTGTTCCGCAGGGAGCCACAGCTTTTGAGGTCAGGTATGCTTCTCTTAGAACATGTCCCTTATTTATTCATGTCTTACATACCATATTGTTTTGTCTCTAGTTAACGAATGATATAGCATTCCAAATGTTCAGTCTGGCTGTGTAACCTAAGCATTCAAAATCTCAGAAGGACCATGTGCTGTTGTAAAGGACAAATGGTTAGTTTTTCCTAAGCTCTCAGTAGTTACTGAGCTTCACTCTTACTATGTTGTATTTCTTTTCCTCAAGAATAGGTTCATAGGTTCGTACTAGGCTATCTGCCCTAGGGCATTTATAAGCCTAGCCAGAATGTGTTTGGCTTTCGCTACCCATTTTAAATTAATTTCGCTATGCCCTTTTTTGAGGTTAGTATACTGTGCCTCTGTCTAACAGTGGCACAGAAGTGATACCCGGGGTAAACCTACGATCTCCCATCCACTCATCAAGATTCCTCTTGAAGAGAGTCAATGAGGGACTCTGCCTAACCTGGACTGGGATTTTATTCCAGAGTGAAGGGAGCCTCTGGGTTATGAATCTGTCCCTCCAGCATGTCCTATTTATTTCGGTGCTGAGGTTCAAGTCTCTCGAGCGTGTAGCTCGATGGGATTTGGATTTTCTGAGGTGCAGCATGTCCATTAATTCCGGGTTGAACATGGCTTTATACGTCAGGCACAGATCGCCTCTGAACAGGCGGTATGCCACTGAGTAGAGCTGGAGTTTCTTTAACCAGACAGCATATGGCATCTGTTTGAGCCCTTTGATCCTCTTGGTGAGGTACTTTTGGGGTCTTTCCAGTTGCTGCAGGTGTCTGGTAAGGTACATCCCAAAAGGGGCATTGTACTCAATTATGGGCCTGATGAGGGATGAGTAAAGAGGCACGATGACCTCCCCTGATCTAGATGTGAATTCCTTCATGATTAGGTGGGCTATATAAAATGTTTTTCTAACCACTTTGGCCACGTGGTTGTCAAATGAGAGATTGCTATCAACTTGGGTCCCCAGGTCCCTAATTACTTCTTCTGTACTTAATGGATTACCACCTATGTGGTAATTTGTGAGCACTTTGTTTTTGCCAAAGGGGATGACTATACACTTTTTGGCGTTTAGCCTGAGGCCATGGCTCTGGCATTAGTTGTCTGTTTCTATGAGGCCCTTTTGGAGGATGCTTGTGTCGGCTGGAGAGTCGATTATGGCGCCCAGTTTGCAGTCATCTGTGAACTTGGTCAGCCACAGTCCTTCCGTGTTAGCCTGTACCTCCGAGAAATATATACCGAACAAGAGAGGTCCCAGGACTGAGCCTTGTGGGACGCCACTTGTAACTGGTTTGGAGTCTGACATGGCTCCAGCAATTCTAACCATGTGGGGTTCTGTCCTTGAGCCAGTTTGCAACCCATCTAGTGACATAGGGGTTTATATTTAAGCTGGTGAGCTTATCTATAATGCCCGAGTGGGGTATTGTATCGAAGGCTTTTGCGAGGTCCAGGTAGGCTGTGTGGACCACCTTCCCCTCGTCAATGGCCTTGGTGACTGTTTCAAAGAAATCAACCAGGTTTAAGAGGCAGGCTGTGCCCTTAACAAAGCTGAACTGGGTAGGATCCAGTGTCTGTAGGTCCCCAATATCTTTATTTATGAGGTCCATGAATATCCTTTCCATAGCTTTGCAGACCAAGCTAGTCAGGCTTATGGGACGATAGTTTCCAGGATCCTTTGAGGTACCACCTTTGTGGAGAGGGACCACAGTTGCTGTACGCCACTCTTTGGGTACATATCCTGTAGTAAGGCTGAGATTGAACATTAGTTTTATGTTTGGGTTTAGCTCTCTTGGAGTTCATGTAGGACGCAGCCCGGGACACCGTCTGGTCCCATTGATGCTGTGTTTTTTGCTCTTACCTAAGCATCTGAGATGTCAGGGGGGCAGCACTCTGCTGGGATAGATATTTGCCCTTTTGGTGGGGAGAAATTTGTGCTGAACCTGTCAGCTAGGATGTTGGCAATGTCTGTGGGTTCGGTGTATTTTTTGTCATTTTGGACTAATTCTGAGCATATCTGGGAATTACCACCCAGGTTCCTAACATAACTAAAGAAAGCCTTGTGATTATCCTTAGTGTCCTGTGCAATTTTTCTCTCGAAGCTGGCCTTAGACGATTTTATGAGTGCCCGTAGTTTTTTGCTAATACTGATCAGAGATGCCTTCCCTTTTTGGAATTTTGCTCTATCATTTAGTAGCTTCCTCCTTCTATTGTATAGTTTGTTTATGGCTGGGGTCCACCAGACAGGACGTCTGCCTTTGGAGTATTGGGTGTTGGTTTTATTTGGGATTGCATGATCCATGCATTCCTGAAGGTGTTCATAGAATGCGTTTATAAAGGATTCTGCGGTCTGGGCCGTATTTTCCACAGGCCCGGAGGCTTTGAAGGATTCCACCTCGGTTTTGAGGAGTGTGAAATTTGCTTTAGAGAAGTTTTTCACTGTGGTTTTCTGGGCAGGGGGTGGTGTTGGGATGTGAATATCCAGTGAGATTAGTTTATGGTGTGATCTTACCAGTGAGGGATACACTTCTGGTCTGGAGCATAGAGTCCCCATGTTGGTAATGATCAGGTCCAGTATGTTTTCCCCTCTTGTGGGGTGGTAACAAGTTGTTCCATAGCATTTGAGTTTATAAATTCTAGGAACCTTTGGGCTAGGGTGTTGGAGCTAGAGTAATGCTCCCAGTCTATGTTTGGGTAGTTGAAGTCGCCCAATATAATGGTGTTTGGAGAGACCTTCGTATTTTCCAATGTTCTCAGGAAGGCCGAGTGGGGTTCCTGGGTTAGGGAGGGTGGTCTGTAGCAGGCTATACACTGGAAGGCAGTTTTACCCACTGTTAGTTGCACATGGATAGTCTCTGATGCTTCGTGCTGTGCCTCCGACCTGGAGGTGTGGGTATCTTTGATGAATAGCAACCAACCAAGGAACCAAAAACAACTTGAAAAATCCCACGAAGGCTCGAAGCTCAACCAAGACAAGTTTATTGAATAACAAATACGCAGGTTCTCCAACACTGACCTAGGTTTCGTCCCAAATGGACTTCATCAGAGTGTGTTGAACCTACTGAAATATATATGATAACACCAATTAATCAATTATCCAATGAAAATAAATGAAATAAAATAAAATATTTTAAAATTTGAACAAAGTTAAAAATCCCATGCAGCTCGTAGAAAATGTATACAATTACCAAATACAGCATGATAAATATTAAAAATGTTGTGTGTATACCTAAACACCATAAATTATGAATAAAACACTTTATACAATACCAGTTGAAATACAGTGAATTAAAATAAATTCATATGTATAATAAATCTAAACATTATAGAACCAGTTGCAATTGATTGTGAAAAGAGTTGCAACTAATTGTAAAAGGATGTAATATATTCTTACCTCAACAGGTTATCAAATATTTTTACCTAAAAAAATATGTAATTACCAGCATAAAACCGATGGACATCACCTCCTAGTATATCACCCTATTATGTTTTTATGTTTTTAAGCCTCAAATAGGGTTTGATGGAAATAAATTCATAAGAGGGTGGAGTGGGGAAGACAGTTTCAACAGAGCTAGATATGAGGAATCACAGTCCAAATTATAAAACCACAAAAAGTGCAGAAAATATACTTAAATCAGCTTATGTCCAGTTGATGTATGCAGACAAATATCAGTAGCAGTAAAACATTTAAATATCTTTAAGGCTTCGACCAGATCTGCATGTAGAATTGTTGCATACTGTGCCTTTTTAGGTTCCTAGCCTAGTCTTCTTGAAGTGGTGGAAGTAAGTCAAATTTTGAAGAATGGCATTTGAAGCATTTTCTAGTATAAATTATACTTTACTTGTAGATACATTTTTGAAAACAATTTTTTTTTTCCATTTTTATAGATACTTTTTTCAGTTCTGTGGTAAATAAAAGTATTGTGATAGTAAGCAAGTATTGCAGGCACTATGGAAGTACTTGTTGCCTCTAATATGTGTACTTAGAATGGGCTTTGTTAGAGTATCATCGTAAATTCATTTTTATGTGGCTGTTTCATAAGAATTTAAAGACAAATCCTATACACTGCATTTGATGAAATTTATTTCAATTGGTTTTCACTTAAGCTCCTGTAAGAAAGTTTTTACCTCACAGGTCTTATGCTATTTAATGTTGTCAGTCTTAAGTGACCCTTTCTGTAAACTTCAAAGCACTTGGCTGCTCACCACAGAAGGCATACAGTTGGTATCTACAAGGCTTTTCCTAAAACCCAAGCTACTCCCCTTGTTCCCATAATGCATTACACTTCCCATCTCCTCTCTAGATTTCATTTGCCAAAGGAAAGCATTGTATGGTGATTCTCTGGCATGACCTTGTGTTTTGGTGATATTGTCACTTTTCAAAGCAATGTGTATTCTTTCATAATTTGTCAGCAAGATGGTTCAGGTTGTGCCTTTTTCCAAAAAAAATAACTAACTTTGCGGGTTTAAGGCCATTAGTTGTAAGCTGCCTTTGTACTTTTTTGTTCTCTTCTAATTAGTCAGATGAGATATTTGTCCGCCTATTTTCCTTTCGTGTCAGTAATGTGATATGGTCAGTGGTACTGGTACTTTGTCTTTTTCTGGGGTTGTGTGTGACATTATGGACAAGTCCTCTGGCTTTAAGAAATATCAGAGGTATGATCACAAGATTCCATCCCAAGACACACTTGGTCTTTGTGTCATGTGCCTTGGGGAGAATCATTTAGATGTTTTTGTGATATTGTCAAGAATTTTAGGTATCATTCTCTTCCAGAGTGTGGAAACAGTTCAATATCCTACCCTTTGAAGGAAAATAGTTAAAAAATAAGTAGAAAGGAAAATTGAAGGAAGACAAGGCCACCTTAAGTAGTTGGATAAGGATCTATCTTCACTCAAGGTAGCCAGAACTGACTCTTGGTTGTATTCCTGTGGATGGAGGACTCCCCTCCAGGTCCTTCCCCATACTGTGCCCTCCCACATGATTATCCACATTTCAGAGCACATTCTTAAGAGATATGGACAAATTCCAGCACAACACTGATTCCTTCACAAGCCCCCCCCCCCCCCTCTGTTGTCCAGCAACCTATTTAAGCCCAGCAGGTGTGGAGCTTGGGAAGAACAGGCAGGGAATCTGTAAGTTATCTCTTGGGATGGATAAAGGGAGTAAAAACTCCCTGCCTTACAGCTCACCACCAGATGACCCCTCCTTTGGATAAAAAACATTAGACTTATGACATTTAACATTGATTGGCCTGTTGCCACTGTTTCTTCTCCCTAGAAGTACTTAAAATGTCTGGGAAAAGAAGAGGAGCCTTGGTTCATCCTTTTTAAGTAGTCTGTTATCAGGGATGCCACATTTGCAGCTAGGGAGCTCCTGATTTCTGCTCTTGATGCTTCCGAGAAACCAGATGTAGTCTATAAGTTTCATTTCAATGTTGTGAAATAGTGACTAGGCATTCCAGAGCAGCCTGATCTGATGTTATCCTAGTCACCATTCGTCACTCATGGCTCTAGGATCCGACATTGGATCCGAGCTGGCAACACTTAGGCAACCGCTTAGCTCAAGCTCCTCCCCTCCCATAATGCTGTGCTGCCCTCTAACCTCTCCGATCTCGCTTGCTGCGGTTAAAGACAGACTCACATTGCTCAGCTCCTCTGGGATTCCAGTTTTTCAGAAATAGTAGGTTTTCCTTTTGGGGTTTTATTATTCCCTTGTAGCTTTCTTGGTTTCCTTAGTTTCTTTAGGAGTTCTGCATTAGTTGGACCGTCGTTTTTCTACCCCTCCTGTTTGTTTGGCATTTGGTGCCATTTTCAGTGTTGTTGGAGTTTGTAAAGTTTGAGTGCAAATTTTATTGTGATTTTTTTTTTTTTTTGGCTCCTGTAATATAGTTTTAGTTTTCTGTGTGTTTTGTATTTTTGGGACGAACTTTCTGGTTCAGGACTGTGGACAGGTTTCCTGACATCTCTCTTGTATATTCCTTCAGATTTGTTTTTGTTTTTTGGCCATTATGTCAGAGAAGTCTTCAAGGTTCAAGATGTACTCCTCGTGCAGTCGGAAGATGCCTGTTTCTGACTCACACGAGGAGTGCCTCTACTGCCTTGGCGCCGGCCACCTGGAGGTTGAGTACGGCATTTGTGCCACATTCAACCCCAGGGCCTTGGTCAAGCACCAAAATAAACTTCTGAAAGGAATGGTTAAGGGGGGTCCTTTGATCAAAGAGCATTCGATCAAGCCGGTGTTCTCTGACCACAAGAGAAAGGCAACCTCTTCCTCCTCCTCCTCTGGAGAGGTTTCAAGTAAAAAGTTTAGGCTGTCAGATCACAAATCCTCAGATCTGACTCCAGCCTTGGTGTCATCGGATCCAAAGTTCTCCAGAGGATCGATGCCCGGATCCAGGGCCTCTGGTTTAAGGTCTTTAGATCCTAGGGTCTTGGAGTCGACTCCCGGATCCAAGGCTTCCGGATCGAGACTTTCGGATCTAAGTCATAGCAGATCTGCCACGGATCTGATCCTGTCGGATCTGAGGGATTTGAGAGCCATCCTTCTATTTCGTCAGATCCGATGCATTCGGATCCGAGACCCATAGCAGTTCCTATTGTTATGGAGGACCTTTCCATGGATCCTTCGGGTGGGGACCATTTGTTTACCCCTCCACAAAGGAGCCATTCCCTGTACCGTTGGAGAAGACCCTCAGGGTCTCGGCATGGGTTTCTAGTTAGGTCCTCTATTTCTTCCTATTCTTTCAGGAGCATCCTTCCTTATGATATGGACAGGATGATGCGGTCCTTTTTAAAAGCTCAAATAGAGTTGGGGCTTCTGGCTTCCCCAGCCCATCAGACTAGGGAGCATTCTCCTACTCCCTAGTCATTTTCTTCTCATCCAGTCCGGCAGGGTTTAGACTTAAGGGAGCCAGCGTGCTGTGTGGAGGCGGTGGGGGCTTCCAGGACCCCTTGTCCCTACCCCATCAGAGTCTATGGCTAGTTCTGCTCTCCCTCCCTCGGGGTAGGTGGGGCCACTGTTCCAGATTGTCACCTCAGAGTCCGTGGGCCGGCTTTGGGTCCGGGCCTTTCGGACCGTTCTATACCTCTCAGTGCTTTGGCTTTCAACAGCTCCAGTCTGGCCTTCTCTGGAAGGTTGGAGTTCTTGACTGGGTCTGCTCCTTCCTCCCTGGTGGTGGTGTCCATGGGGGAGGGGGGCTCCATCCAGTCCTTCCATTTTCCGGGTGGTGAAAAGATATCTCTCTGCTACCAGAGTAGCTTCCCCTGCTCGCCAGTCTTCATCCCAGCCTCAGATTTTGAGTGGACCCTCTCAGCCTGCTCCTGGTCAGCCCAATCAATCTAGCTTCCAGGGGGGAGTTACCCCTATCGGGGTCCCCACCTCTTCCATGTCTTCTCCAGACCCTCCCCCGGAGCAAGTACATCAGAAGAGGAGACATCTGGACTCCCCAGTAGAGTGTCTCATGGAGGACACTGATCTCGATAAGGGGGACCAGTCCCCTAGGTCGCCGCCCAATGATGTCTTCTTTGGAGACATCCTGGAGATCCTTAAGGCTGCCCAGCCCCCAATCTTGGAGGAAGCTTCGATTTTGGAGGCTTTCAGAATAAGCCCATCTGCCTCTTGAGCGTCCACCCCTGCTTGACCCCTTGATCAATCTCGTTACCAGTAGGGCATGGAAGGAACCCAACACAGTGGAGCCGGTGCCTAAAAGAGTGGATATGTTTTTGAGTTCCCCTTCCGACAAGTCTTTTTGGTCCAACGCAGTTTCATTTGATGAGATTGAGGTAGCTGCCGCCACCAAGAAAGATCTGGAGGAACAGAGTTCATCTGTCCATCCTGCCAGTTGCGAGTCAAGAGCAATTGACAGATTCGGAAGGCAGGTGTTTGCATCAGCTTCATTCAGCCTCTGAGGCTTAAATTACCTGATACATTTTACCCATCTTCAGAGGGATTTGATCAAGGAGCTTACCACCTCCCTCTTGGAGTCCATGCTGGCAGGGGACTTTGACTGCTTCTCCCAAGCTTGCCCCTCTTATATCTGTAGCTAATTCGACCATGAGGTTGATATCCAATACTGCAGAGGGTACCTCATGGCCGACGGGCACAGGCATTGCCATCAGGCCTGGCTTCTCTTATATGAGTTTGCAGAGACCTTTAAGGCATATTTCATCAACGCTCCCTTTGATGGTTCAACTCTCCTTGGGCCAACCATAAAGGAAACTTTAACCCGCAGTGAGCAAGAGGGGAAGACACTGCTGTAGGGATTAAATTCTGTACCCCCCCCAAAGGCCCTTTTCCAAGATCTAACGGGGGAGTAAAAAGATTTGGTTCCATAAGTCGCAGTCTTCCCTTCAGGGAGCTCAAGAAGATTTCTCTTCCAGGGGATGGGGGAGAGGTTTCAATAGTGACGCCTCCCTAGGGGCAGAGGAGGCCCACAAAACCAGGACTCCAGGGGATCCCTTCTCTGAGAAGCCATTTCAGCGCTCCAGAATCGCTGCCCGACTGTTCCTCCCTGAAGTCAGTCGAGCGCAATTTATCTTTGCCTTTAGCTTGGGCAAACATCACAACCGATTGATTGGTGCTAAGAATTATATCCAGGGACTACTATATTCCCTTTTCTGACCCCCCCCCCCCATGAAGAAACAGAACTCTCCCCGATGTACTACCCAGTCAGAGAGAGTTAGCCCCTCTAGAGGTGACCAACCTCATTCTAAAAAGAGCCATCTCAAAGGTCCCCACAGGACATAGCGAATCCGGAACTTACTCCCGCTTCTTTTTGGTACCCAAGTAAACAGGGGATCTGCGTCCAATTCTGGACCTCAGTCAGTTAAATCTCCTTAGTCAAGAAGTCGAAGTTTTGGATGGTCACTGTACATTCCATTGTGCCCTTTCTACACAAGAAGGACTGGATGTGCTCTGTAGATCTCCAGGACACGTACTATCCTGTCATACTAGACAGGCAGTCCAGGAGATTTCTCCACTTTTGCATATGAGCTGATCACTTTCAGTTCAGAGCCCTGCCCTTTGGACTCACCAGAGCCCCCCCCCCCCCAGGTGTTCACTAAGTGTATGGCAGTGGTGGTAGCTCATCTCAGGCTGTAGGGATTTCAGGTGTTTCCCTATTTTGATGATTGATTGGCTCCTCACAGCTCCCACACAGCATCAACTGGTGGAGACCACATCGTTTCTTCTTCATCTTTTCGATCAGCTCAGAATCACAGTGAATTTTGTCAAGTCTTCTTTGACCCCCCATCTCAACAACTGAAGTTCATTGGCACTCAGTTGGACACCATCTCAGAGGTTGCAGCTCTCCCTCTCCGATGTGTGCTTCTTATTTGGTCTCATGTACAGTCTGTTCTGGAGCAAACTCATCCTCCAGTATCACTCATTCTGAGAGCTTTAGGCTCCAAGGCTGTGGCCATTTCTTTGGTTCCACTTGCTAGGTACTACATAAGAGTTCTGCAGTAGACCCTAGCAGTTCAGTGGTTTGCTCTTTCTCATCCTCTTTCAGTTCCTGTACGGCTCACTCCAGTATGCCGAACACATCTGTTGTGGTGGATGCGCACTCCACACCTCCTAGTGGGCAGGTCTTTTTCTCCCCCTGCTCCGGCGGCCACGATGACCACGGATGCTTCCCTCTTAGGGTGGGAGGGAACTTCCTTGGGAAGACTGTGCAAGGGACATGGTCCCAGTCAGAGACCAAACTGCACATCAGTGTTCTGGAGATAAGAGTAGTCCTCATTACGTTGCAAGCCTTTCAGGACTGCCTTCCTCTAGGGACAATAGCAGTCCACACAGACAACATGGCGGTAGTGTGATACATAAACAAGGAGGCATATGCTTTTATCTTGCTCTGTCACAAGGCCATGAGGGTCTGGGAGTGGGTGATGTCCTCAGGGCGCTTTCTCCTTGTAACGCATATTCCCAGAGCATCCAACGTGCTGGCAGACAAGCTGAGCAGGGCTATTCTGACCCCGCATGAGTGGTCCCTGAATCCACTAGTGGTGAAGCAGGTCTTCCATTGGTGGGGCCAACCAAGCTGTGATCTGTTTGCTTCCCCTCTCAACCACAAATGCAGCAACTACTTTGCCTTGATCCCCCCAGAAGGGGAGTCCCCCAGGGGCACTCTGACTCATGAGTGACCTCTAGGTCTTCTTTATGCCTTCCCTCCATTACCACTAATTCTAAGAGTTCTTCAGAAAGCAAGACACCTCAGGACACAGTTAATCCTCATTGCCTCCTTCGGCAGGTGTGGTTCCCTCTTTTGTGGTCTCATCTAAAGCACCCTCCCCCTTGGGTGCTCGATCTTGTTCCAGGTCTGATCTCTCATCCATCTCTCCTTCCGCTTCCAAATCTGAGGACCCTCTGTCTGACAGCTTGGTTTGTCCAATTCCAGTGATTTATGCCAAGTCCAGCCTTGTGTCCCCTCTGAAGGACATTATTCTTGCTTCTCAGAAAGCTTCTATCAAGACAATTTACAGAAGTATGTGGAAGAGATTCTCTGTCTAGGCTAAAGCTCAGAATCTGGATCCTTTTTCAGCTCCTATTTCAGACATTCTTTTTTTCCTGGCTTCCATCTTTCAACAGGGTGCTAGTTTCTTCACGATTAAAGCCCAAATGGCAGGTATTTCTAATTTTCACCTTAATTACGAATCTATGTTCTCTTCTCGCCTCTGCTAGGCCTTCTTGAAAGGTGTTTTTCTGTTGCATCCCCCTGTCAAGGATCTTTCTGCACCGTGGGATCTTGCTCTGGTGATGCACTCTCTAACTCGGGGCCCTTTTGAGCCTACCGCATCCTGTGATCTGATTCCTTTCTTGGAAGATTGCCTTTTTGGTGGCGATTACTTCAGCGAAAAGAGTATCAGAATTGCAGGCACTTAACATCAAGCCTCCTTATTTTGATATTCCATAAAGATAGAGTGACCTTGAGACCCAGTCTTTCCTTTATACCAAAAGTGGCCACTGAACCGAACCTCAGTTAGTCTATCCAACTTCCAGTGTTCTTCCCTAATTATGCTAACAAGGGGGGAATACATTTTGCATACCTTAGATGTTCATCGACAGTTTTGTTTTTATTTTTATTTTTATTTTCACAGAACTAAGTCTTTTCGTCTCTCAGACCAATTGTTTGTGGCATTTTCAGTCAACAGGAAGGGCCGAGCTATTTCATAAGTTACCATTTCCAATTGGATTTCCCAGTGCATCTCTTAAATCTACTCCTCTCGTGGTTCTTCTTTGCTGGACCAGTTAAGGGTCATTCTACCAGGTCAGTGGCCACATCAGCTGCCTTCTCAGCTAGTCAGTCTTGGATGACATTTGTGCAGTAGCAACTTGGTCTTCCCCTCATACCTTTATTTCTCATTACAAGCTTGACATAGTTTCTAGGGGAAGGGCTTCCTTTGGCTCCACTGTTCTTTGGCATGTCCTTTAAGGCCACTCGAGAATGTTGGGTAGCTGGGGACTCTGACCTATGCGTGATGAATGGTGACTAGGATAACATCTGATTAATAGTTATGTACTTACCATAACTTGGTATCTGTAATGTCCTTCTGTTCCAGTGTTGCAGTATTCTGCTAGTGGGTTTACCCTTTCTTCCAGTCAGGGTGTCCGGTCAGGTTTCCAAAGATTTTAAGTCCGTCTTGGTGCATTGGACCTCTGACGTGGAGGCAGGAGCATGGGGGATAAAGGTGACATCTGCATGCACCAGCCCTCTGAACTTTTCAGCTGCCAGCTATACGCCAGGTGATGGTCTTCATGTTTCACTGTTGCTATCTGCCTACAGATAGCCCTCAGCCAGCCTGAATACCAAAGTCTTCGGATTTCTGCGTCGGATGCTGTCACGTCTTCCATGACATCAAGGGTATAAAACATGCAGCCGACGCCATTACATCAGTTTTTCTTGCTGTGCAGTGCCCAAAGCAGAAGCAGTTCGCAAGTGCCGGTCGGCCGACTCCTGAAATTTTAGTTTTCGAGTTTCAGACCTGAAGTCTTCAAAAAGATAAGTACCCCATTGGGGATCCTTTTTTCTTGCTCCAACTGATGTTAGAAAAAATTAACAATGGTCTTGCCTGTGGAAAGCAAATACCTCATAGAGATTTTCATTCTTACTGTGTCGCCTGTTTAGGCACAGACCACGACGTCCCTCGTCTGTTTTGTGCCTTGTTCAACGCTCGAACTATTCGTCGTCAGGCTATTTTTGTAACTTAAATACTTCCATTCTCGATCTCCGTACTCCGAAATGGCTTCATTAAGCCATCCTACTACCGATCCTCCGATAAAACGCAAGGATAAAGACAGAGACAGACTACTTGGGTCCAAAACTGCCGACGGCGCTACTGTTAAGCTAGTCACCAGTCCGCCAGTACTCAGTGAGGCGCTTTCGCAGCCCCTGATAGTATGCCGTGTGATGCTTCTTCGACTGTGGAACCTGTGGATGTCTCTACCTTGGATGGGTCTGGAGCTGCTGTGCAGGCACCAGCTTCTGAGGGTGTATTCAGGCCTACCGATTTTCTTATTAAACTGATGACTTTATTTCAAGCTAAGAATACCAAATTCCTCAGGCCTAAAGCTCGCAGTAAGCCTAGAAAACCGATGACCAAAGCGCATTCTCAGGCCCATATGCCTCAAAACAAATTATTAGAATAGCTGAAGACCTTATTACCTTAATTAGGGGAAGCCACACTTCCACCTCTAAGAGACCTAGAACTGATTTTCTTTCTGATTCTTCTGATGAGGAATCTGATATCTCTATTCCTTCTGACTACCAGGATTTACCCTTATCTACTTATGAGGATTCTGATGCAGAGGATTCCATTCCCTCTGCTTCCCCTACAGAAGATTTTTTTTTTTTTTGGTGAAACCTTGCATACCCTTAGGGAGCATTTCCGCTGGGAAAGCCAGGACTTTTCACAGTCCAAAAAGGGACTTAGGAAATTTTTAAACCTGCCTCAACACAGACCTCTAGCTATCCCTCCTTTTCTGGAGATTGTAGATGACGTTTTCTTGGAATCCAGCCTTACCCCAGACACTTTGCCTACTGCTCCCAGAAAACCTGACCGGTATTAGAGTACCTCTCTCAATTTCCTGTTCAAGAATCCTACTGCAGATCCAGAGACCATTTCCCAAGGACCAAAAGGCATTAAGGCTACAACTGCCAAAAATCCTACCCCTTCCGATAGGGATTCTAGAGCTTTCGACATATGGGGTAAGAAGGTATATATTTCTGCTACTTTGGCCATTAGGGCTTTAAATTGCCAGATGTTCTTCGTGTTTCACTGTTGCAGTCATTACATTTGGGTAATCTGTTGGCAGGTTGCCCTCATTCGGCCTGATTACCAAAGTCTTGGGTCCAGCGTCGGTTGCTGTCCCTTCTTCCATGGCGTCAGGTCATCAGGGGTATAAAACATGCAGCCGACACCATTACATCAGTCTTTCTTGCCGCGCGGTGCCCGAAGCAGAAGCAGTTTGCAAGTGCCGGTCGGCCGACTCCTGAAATTTTCGTTTCCGAGTTTCAGATCCAAAGACTTCAACTAAAAAGCTAAGTACCCCGTTGGGGAAACTTTTTCTTGCTCCTTACCGATGTCAGTAAAAGTTAATAATTGCATTACTTGTGGGAAGCAAATATCTCATAAGGATTTTCATTTGTACTGTATTCCTTGCCTAGGCCCTGACCACAATGTAACTTGCCGTCGGTTTTGTGCTTTATTTAATCAATGCACTATCAAACGTCAGTACATTTTTGCTTCTAAATATTTTGGCTCATGCTTTAATTATCCAGAAATGTCGTCGGTTAGCTATCGACTACCGTAATACCTAAACAATGCAAAGAAAAAGACAGAGGCCGTTGATGTCCAAAACTGCTGACGGCGCTTCTCCTAAGCCAGTCACCAGTTCGCTGGTACTCAGTGAGGCGCTTTCGCAGCCCCTGATACCCACTACGTCTGATTCGCAGGCCTCTACTAAGACCCATTCGGAGTCCGGTATGCCGCAAGATGCTTCAATTATGGAACCCGCGGATGTCTCTACCTTGGATGGGTCTGGGGCCGGTGTGCAGGCACCAGCTTCTGAGGGTGTTTTCAGGCCAACAGATTTGTATATTAGACCGACGCCATCTTCAAATCTAAGGTCAAAATCACGACCTATGCCTAAAAAAATGACGCCTGGGCCACATGTGCAGGCCCCTATGCCTAAAAAAACAAATGATCAAAATGGCTGAAGATTTAATTACTCTGATCAGGGGTAGCCATCCCCCCCCCCCCCCCCAAGAGGCCTAGGCAAGACATTGATTATGAATCTTCTGAACAGGATTCTGTTTCTTCTAACTCTTCTAATGACCAGGAATTGTCTATACCTACTTATGAGGACTCTGATGCAGAAGATTCCATTCCTCTGAGGATTTTTCTTTTGGGGAAACTTTACATACCTTAAGGGAACATTTCCACTGGGAAAGTCAGGATTTCTCTTTATCTAAAAAGAGACTTAGGGATTTTCTTCTTCTTCCTCAGCATAGGCCTTTGGCTATACCTCCTGTTCTAGACATTGTTGATGATGTTTTTTCAGAATCTAGCATGGCTCCTGATTCTCTGCCTCTGGCTCCTTGTAAGCCAGACAGATACTACAGGGTTCCTGACTCCCACAAATTTCTTTTCAGAAATCCTGTTGCAGATCCTGAAACCATTTCTCAGGGTCCCAAGGGCATTAAGGCTTCTACTGCTAAAAATCCCACCCCTTCTGATAGAGATTCCAGAGTGCTGGATAGATGGGGTAAGAAGATTTACACTTCTGCAACCTTGGCAATCAGGGCTTTAAATTGTCAATTTCATATGCTAAAATATCAACAGCATATCATGGAACTGCTTAAACAGAAAATGATGTTAATTTCTGACTGTGTGGAAAACAAAGATTTACAGGATTTATTGCATTTAGCTGAACAAGTTGGAAAACCTACTTTGCAATGTGGTTTTGATTCTTTGGAGGCCTGTTGCAGGGCTGCTGTAACTGGGTCTGTGCTAAGAAGGCATGCTTGGCTCAAAGAGCAAAATCTGCCTGATCATGTTAAAGCAAAATTGTTGGATGCCCCTTTACAACAGCACCGTCTCCTTGGTAATAAGGCTAAAGAAGTTTTAAAAAAGATGGAAGATAAAGCTAAATCTATGCAAACTGTGACATATTTCTTACAAGTGCAACCTCCAAGATTTAGTAGGCACTGGCCTACTAAGAACTGGTCCTTTCCAGTTCCTTCGAGAGCCACTCAAGTCAAACCCAGACATTCCAAAGGCTCCAGGTTTCAGTCACAAGGGACTTTCAGAACAAAACAACGGGGTGCCTCCTCCTCCAAATCTGGAAACAACGAGACACTTTCCTGTGGTAAGCAGTCTCAAAGACTTCCGTTTACACTTACCAAGCACTTACCTTTTAGCCGCCCCTTTGGAAGGAAAACTGGCAACTTATAACCCAGGACAAATGGGTTTTCAATATAGTATCCCAGGGATACAGATTTCATTTCGACACATTGCCAGTTCCAAACGGATGGCCATACCTGCCTCCAAATCAGTGGGTAGAGGCCCAGAAACAAGTACTTTCCCTCATGAGCATGGGGGCTATTATGCCAGTACCAGAAGAAGAATCCTCCTGAGCATGGGGGCTATTCAGCCAGTACCAGAAGAGGAAAAGGGACAAGGTTTCTATTCGACTTTTCCTGGTACCCAGAAAAGACAAATCATGGCGTCCAATTCTGGACATATCAACTCTAAACACCTTTCTGGACATTCCAGAATTCAAGATGCTGACTCTTCACCAGTTACTTCCTGTGCTAGGCAAAGATGCCTGGTTGGCAACTCTAGATTTAAGAGGCTTACCTGCATATCCCAATCAGGGAATCTTGCAGAAGATACCTCCACTTCAAAGCAGGCTACTTGCATTACCAGTTTTCTGCACTGCCCTTTTTTCTTATCTACTGCGTCCAGGGTCTTTACAAAGTGCCTGGCTCCAGTAATTGATTTTTGCAGGCAAAGAAATATTCAAATATATCCATACCTGGACGATTGTCTAATTCAGACAGAAAACAAGGACATGCTTCTAAACCGTCTGGCATTTGTAAAAAGGGTTCTAACTTGTCTAGGGTACACTATAAACGAAAAGAAATCACAACTGGTACCCTCTCAAAAAAATTACATTCCTGGGTGGAAGCTTGAATACAATTGCCCAGATGGCTTTCCTTACACCAGAGAAGTAAATTCATTTGGTGACTTACTTCAAACAGGTGGCCACAAAAACCCTGCTTTCTGCAAGGCAAATACTGCAAGCCTTTGGGGTTCATGGCCTCCTGCATTCTTCTAATTCCATATGCAAGACTGCATATGAGGAAACTTCAGTGGTACTTAAAAAGCGTATGGAGTCAGCATTGTCACAGCCTGGAAACAATGATTCCTATCATTCCTTGCCTGCAACTAGAGTTCCTATGGTGGGCAGAGGCCTGCCACCAAAACAAGGGACTGTCATTCACACCACCCCCTGCCACCCAAACCCTAACTACAGACGCATCAGACTATGCTTGGGGGGCACATCTGGCAGGGAAGTGCATTCAGGGCAAATGGAGCCCAAATCAAATGCACCTTCATATCAATCAAAAAGAAATACTAGCCGTACAGAATGCAATGACAGCCTTCAAGGACTGCCTTCATCCAGGACAGTTAATGATAAAGACAGACAACAGCATGGTTACGTGGTACATAAACAAGCAGGGGGGGTACACACTCCTACCTCCTTTGCAGACTAGCCATGGCATTGTGGAACACTGCCTTGACCTATCAAGTACAACTACAAGCTCAATTCCTGCCAGGAAAGCTGAATACTCTGACAGACAAACTAAGCAGAAATCTCATGGATCCACACAAATGGAAACTGGAACCACGGATTTTCAACATGTTGACATGCAAATGGGGGAGCCCAGACATAGATCTTTTTGCCTCACCCCACAACTATCAGTTGGACAAATTTTGAACAAGAACTCATCACAAAAAAGCCTGGAAAGTGGATGCTCTATCCTTCAGCTGGAAAAACCTATCCGTCTATGCCTTCTGCCTCTGCTCTCCAAAGTTCTACTAAAAGTCAAACAGGACAAACCAAAAATGATTTTGATTGCTACAAACTGGCCTCGCCAACACTGGTACCCACTTCTGCGCAATGTGTCACACCTTTCACTGTGGCACCTGCCACAGACACCTTACTTACCGTCTCAGCAGAACAACCAAATTCTGCACACTCAGCTCCAAACTTTGAATCTTGCAGCGTGGCTAATCACCTAAATTCACCCTTAGCATCCCTCAACAAACCTGTGATGGATGTCATTTTGGAGGAGAGCAGGCCTAGTACTAGAAAATCTTATGCTGACAAATGGAAAAGATTCTGTGCCTGGAATCAATCTCAAGGGATAAGCACAGCAGTACCCAACATTCCTCAGATTTTACAATACTTAACTGAGATGCTTCACAAGGGCCTGTCCTTTTCTTCCATAAAAATCCATGCCTCAGCCATTTCAGCTCATTACAACACAGAACCTCCCCTTTTCTCTCATCCTCTGCTAAAGCAGTATCTCAGAGGGGCCAAAAAACTTAAGACCACCCAGGAGAGCTCCAACCCCTGCCTGGGACCTCAATTTTGTATTGGAAAATTTCACTCTCCCTCCTTTCGAGACAGCTGCTACTGCAGACTTAAAATTTCTCTCCTGGAAAACAGCTTTCCTTTTAGCAGTTACTTCAGCTAGAAGGATTTCCAAATTACAGGCTCTTATGGCAGTGGAGCCTTTCATCATTTTTCATGCGGACAGGGTATCTCTCAGGACCAATCCATCCTTCATGCCTAAGGAGGTATCCAGTGTGGCTCTTAATCAGACCATTCATTTGCCAACTTTCTTTCCCAATCCACAGAACAAGGGGGAGCAGATTCTGCATTCATTGGATGTACACAGACAACTTAGATTTTACTTAAACAGGACAAAATCTCAAAGAAAATCTGAATTGCTGGTGGCATTTGCTGCAGGGGCAGAGGGAAAGGCTGTTTCAAAGCAAACCATTTCCAAATGGATAAGCCATTGTATTCGTTTCTGCTATATGCACCATGGAAAAACTATTCCCCCAGAGGATCAGATCCCATTCCACCAGGGCTGCATCTACTTCTACAGCCTTTCTCAGAGGTGTTCCTACCAGCGACATTCTAGAAGATGTTACCTGGAGGCTCAGTTCATACATTCACCAAACATTACCATTTACCACTTTTCTCTAAATCCAGAGCTGGCTTTGCCACTGCTGTTCTGCAGGGCCTTATAGCTGGTCCTAATGCTGTATAATTCCCTCCACCCAACCATAGCTTTGGGAATCTACCTAAATGTAATGACTGCAACAGTGAAACAAGAAGAACATAGTACAGCTGTGTACACTTACCATAAATGTAGATGTTCAAATGTCTTCATTGTTGCAGTCCTGCTTACCCTCCCTCCAGCCCCCTATTTTTCTTTGGCTATACCTCTACTTTCTTTCACTATGCTTAAAAGCCCTTTTGGTGTATTTGCTTTTGGGATTGGAGGTATATTTTTTGTGTTTTTAATTTTATTTGCTCCCCATTTGGGGGGCACCTGACATCTGGGGCAAGAAAACCTGATGTAATGGCGTCGGCTGTATGTTTTATATCCCCGACGACCTGATGTCATGGAAGAAGGGACAGCAACTGACGCAGGACCCAAGACTTTGTTAATCAGGCCAACTGAGGGCAACCTGCCAGCAGATTACCCAAATGTAATGACTGCAACAGTGATTACGCTCGAACATCTACATTTATGGTAAGTGTACACAACTGTACTTTGCATATGTTAAAGTATCAGCAGCATTTTATGGGATTAATTAAACAGAAAATTATGTTGATTCCTGACTGTGCTGAACAAAAAGATTTACAAGAGTTAATGCATTCTGCTGACCAAGTAGGTAAACATACTTTGCAATGTGGTTTTGATGCTTTAGAAGCATCTTGTAGGGCTGCTGTTAGTGCGTCTGTACTTGGAAGGCATGCTTGGCTTAAGGAACAAAACTTGCCAGATCATGTTAAAGCTAAATTACTGGATGCACCCTTAAACCAAGACCGCCTTTTTGGCAACAAAGTAGAAGTAGTTCTCAAAAGGATGGAAGAAAAAGCTAAATCTGCGCACACTGTTAAAGATTTCTTACAAGTACAGCTACCTAGATTCAGTAGACATTGGCCTTCAAAGAACTGGTCCTTTCCAGTCCCTTCCAGGCCTTCTCAGTCCAAACCCAGGAGCAGCAGACCACCAAGACTTCATTCTCATGCTATGCACAGATCTAAGCAGTAGGGGGGGCCCACTTCCAAAGCAGGGAGTAGTAAGCCACCCCCTATGGAGAAATGGCACAATGACTTAGCCTTAACTCTTCCAAGCCTTGCTCAACTACTTGCTCCCTTAGGAGGAAAGCTCGCCCTGCATGCAAAAAACTGGGAACTCATTACCCAGGGCAAATGGGTTTTAAACAGTTTCCCTAGGATATAGATTCCACTTCCACTCACTCCCAACCCCAAGTGGATGGCCAGACCACCCCCAAACCAGTGGGCGGAGGCCCAAAAACAAGTACTCTCTCTCTCTCCTCAGTATTAGGGCTATTCAACCTGTCCCAGCAAAACAAAGGGGACAAGGTTTTTATTCAAGACTGTTCCTAGTTCCCAGAAAAGAGAACTACTGGCGTCCTATCCTGGACCTTTCTATTCTCGACACCTTTCTGGTGGTTCCAAAATTCAAAATGCTAAATCTTCAACAGCTTCCTCCTATGCTAGCCAAGGATGCATGGCTGGCAACTTTAGACTTAAAAGAAGCTTACCTGCACATCCCAATAAGGGAATCCTGCAGAAAATACCTATGCTTCAATGCAGGCTCCATGCACCATCAGTTCTCTGCACTGCCCTTTGGCTTATCTACTGCGCCCAGGGTATTCACAAAGTGCCTAGCTCCAGCCATTGCATTTTGCAGGCAGAGAAATATTCAGATTTACCCATACTTGGACGATTGCCTGATTCAGGCAGAGAGTCAGGACTTGCTGTTGCAACACCCGGCATTTGTAAAGAGACTTCTAACTTCACTGGGGTACACCATCAACGAGAAGAAATCACACCTATTACCCTGCCAACAGATTGTCTTCCTGGGAGCAAGCTTGAACACAGCTTCCCAGATGGCATTCCTCACTTCAGAGAAACGAGTTCATTTGACAACCTACTTCAAACTACTGGCCACAAAACCCCAGCTATCTGCAAGGAAAATCCTGCAAGCCCTGGGGTTCATGGCCTCTTGCATTCTGTTAATTCCATATGCAAGACTGCATATGAGGAAACTTCAGTGATATCTAAAATATCTATGGTGTCAACATTCTCAGGACCTGGAAACAATTATTCCTATCATTGGTGGGCAGAGGCCTACTACCACAACAAGGGACTCCCTTTCACTCTATCCCCTACCGCCCAAACCCTAGCAACAGATGCATCAGACTATGCATGGGGGGCTCACATGGCAGGGAGTGCATTCAGGGCAAACAGATGCACCTGCATATCAATCAAAAAGAAATGTTAGCTGTACAGAATGCCCTGACAGCCTTCAAAGACCTTATTCTTCCAGGACAACTATTGGTAAAGACAGACAACACCACAGTTATGTGGTACATAAACAAGCAAGAGGGAACCCATTCTTACCCACTCTGCAGAATAGCCATGGCTCTGTGGAACACAGCCTTGAGCTTCCAAGTGAACCTACAAGCTCAATTCCTGCCAGGCAAACTAAATTCACTGGCAGACAACTTGAGCAGAAATCTCATGGACCCACACGAATGGAAACTGGAACCCAAAATATTCAAGCTCTTGAGGAACAAATGGGGGACACCAGAGGTAGCCCTGTTTGCCTCCCCTCAGAACTGCCAATTGAACAAATTCTGCACCAGACCTCCCCACAGTCGAGCTTGAAAAGTGGATGCCCTGTCCTTTTCCTGGGAAAGCTTCAGTTTATGCCTTTCCCCCTCTGCCTCTCCTCTCGAAGGCTGTACTAAAGATCAAACAGGACAAGCCAAGGAAAATACTGATTGCACCAGACTGGCCACGCCACCACTGGTACCCCCTTTTGCGCAGTCTGACAGTGCTACAACCTTAGCACCTGCCTCCGACCCCCTTCCCTGCTGTCCCAGCAGGTGGGCCAGATTCTGCACCCTCAGCTTCAAACCCTCAACCTTGCAGCCTGGCTAATTCTCTGAGCTCACCTCCAGCAACCCTCAGTAAGCAGGTGCTGGATGTCATTCTTGAGGCAAGGAGGCCTAGTACTAGAAAATCCTATTCAGAAAAGTGGAAAAGATACTGTTCCTGGAGCCAGGCTCAGGGATGGACACAACAGTGCGCATCTTACCTCATATTCTAGATTGTTTAACAGAAATGCTCCACAAGGGCTTATCTTTATCTTCAATTAAGATTCATGCCTCTGCCATATCAGCACATTATAATACTGAGCCACCCCTTTTCTCTCATCCCCTGGTAAAACAATTCCTTAGAGGGGCCAAAAATTTAAGAACCCCCCGGGAGAGCTCCCACTCCAGCCTGGGACCTTAACTTTGTATTGGAAAAACTCACTCTTCCCCCTTTGAACCAGATGCTACAGCAGCGTTGAAATTCCTTTCTTGGAAAACAGCTTTACTTCTAGCCATCACTTCAGCAAGAAGAGTGTCTGAAATGCAGGCCCTCATGGCAGTGGAACCCTTCATTATCTTCCATGCGGACAGGGTTTCCCTCAGGAGTAACCCATCCATTATGCCCAAGGTGGTGTCTAGTGTGGCTCTAAACCAGTCCATTCATTTGCCTACTTTTTTCCCTAATCCTCAGAATAAAGGGGAAAGGATACTGCATTCTCTGGATGTACACAGACAGCTTAGATTCTATTTGGACAGGACTAAGCCTCTCAGAAAATCTGACCCAGCTGCTAGTTAGCTTTGCTGCCGGGGTAGAGGGGAAGGCCATTTCAAAGCAAACCATTTCCAAATGGATAGCACATTGCATCCGTTTCTGCTACAAGCACCATGGAAAACCTACCCCACAGGGGATATGAACACATTCCACCAGGGCTGTGTCTACCTCTGCTGCATTTCTCAGAGGAGACCCTACCAGGGACATCCTGGAAGCTGCAACCTGGAGCTCTGTACACACTTTCACCAAGCATTACCACCTGCCTATCTTTTCTAAATCCAGAGCTGGATTTGCCACAGCAGTTTTACAGGATCTTATTGCTAGCCCTAATGCTCTTTAACTACCTCCACCCTTCCTTAGTTTTGGGAATCAACCCAAATGTGATGACTGCAACAGTGAAACACGAAAAACATAGTACAGTTGTGTACACTTACCATAAATGTAGATGTTCGAGTGTATTCACTGTTGCAGTCCTGGTTACCCTCCCTCCAGCTCCCTGACTTCTCTTGACTTTTACCTTTCCTCCTTGTTTGGCATATACGATATCATGTGTATTTGCTTTGTGCTGGGGGTGTTCCATACCATATAATTGCTTCCAATTGTGGGGGCACCTGACATCTGGGGCAAGGAAAAACTGATGTCGGCTGCATGTTTTGTACCCCTGACAACCTGACGTCCTGGAAGAAGCGACAGCATCCAGTGCAGAAATCCGAAGACTCTGGTATTCAGGCCAGCTGAGGGCTACCTGCAGGCAGATAACCCCAAATGTGATGACTGCAACAATGAATACACTCGGAACATCTACATTTATGGTAAGTGTACACAGCTGTACTTTCCTGCTACTTGCAGACATCGGATCTGAATCTAAACAAGCTAAGTACCCCACTGAGGATTCTTTCAGTCCTTTTTTGTATAGTTTATAGTCTGTTCATGTCCGGTAAGACTAAGTGCAACTGTGTTTGCCATATTCCCCATAAAGACACCCATGACTAGTGTCTTTTCTGTTTGGGTAGGGAACACGATTATAATAACTGTGTCATCTGCAAATCGTTTGTCCCCAAGACCCTTCATCGCTGTTTACAGGCTCTTAATTTGTACCTCGAGAATCAGCGTTTAAGACAGACTGCGCTAGGTATGGAGACCAGCTCAGACACCCTGTCTGAACCGCCAAGGAAGAGGGCCGATCCATGTAGCCTACTACTTCCACTGCAGATCCCTTTTAGCTCCTCAACCTGTAGCCGTCGTCGCTTGGTTAAGGACCCGGCATCCGCCACTGCAGATACCTTACAGGAGGCAGCACAATCTAGAGCGGACAAAATGTCCAGGGAGGACTTACCGGCGCCTGCTACAGAGGCCAGAGGGGAACCAGTACCTTCGATGGGTGCTTCGGACTCTGCCTCTGCCGTCCCACTGAGGACTCCTAGACCTACCTCCAGCTAGACACCTGTTAGGCCTTCTAAAAAGAAGCAAAAGATTAGACATCTTTCTCCAGCACCTGAATCCTTACCTGATTGGCAGGCCTTTAGCCAAAGTTTATACAATGCCTTCATGGCCCTTAGGCCTTCCACTGACACTGCTGCTCCACCTTTTCTAAGTCCCAGACCCTCCATCCCTGAAAGGATTGTGAGTCAGCCAGCAGAGGAGGAGTTGTCTGACTCCTCGGAGGACTCTCTGTCCTACTCTTCCCAGATCTCATCCCCCCTAGGGTTTGGATTTCCTGAGGAAACCTCTGCAGAGCCTGATTCCCCAGTTGAAGACTTAACCTTCAATAACACTGTTAACTTGATGAGAGACCATTTCAAGTGGGAATGCTCAGACATGACTGAGCAACAAAAGAGATTTTATGATGGAGCATTTCTCCCCGGGCCTCCGCTGAAAACAGGATCTGTGGAACCTAGTCAGACTTTCCCGGTCAACAAATGTTAAATAAATAAATAAATAAAAATAAAATGATCTCATACAGATGGAGTCTCCTAACTCTTCGCCTATTCCACCTGCCTTACTGGATGCATTTGCTGCTGCATCCTCTAATCCAGATTCCCAACCACCTGCGCCCCGCAGGGCAGATAGATTATAAAGGGTCCCTGACTCAAATTCCTGCTCAAGTGCCCTCCGGCAGATCCTGCCACTATCTCCATTTCTTCTGGCAGGGCATCAAAGCTCCTTCCTACCACCACTGTCCTCCCTGCAGATAAGGAAAGCAAGACAGTGGAGGGGTGGGGAAAGAAGATTTGCACGAATGAAACAACTGGAAACCAAACCAAACTAAGAACCAACTAAGAAGGATCCACCAAAAGTAGTTTATTAAAAGCTCTCTGACATCTCGGCCACAGCCTTCAAGGAGTACAAGTAACACACGTATACTAACCATATATATACAAAAATACATGCTCAACAAGCTTAATTAAACAATCAGTTAAATTGCATGATTGTATTCAATTTAGCAGCAACTTCCAATTAAAATCTTCATTCAAACCCAAATGGGTGTAGTGTTTTGAACTTCAAAATATACACAGCTTCCTTATGTTGCAAGCGCTGTTTAATATTGTCACTTGAATTATTATGATGTTTAATTTGTTCTAAGACACATCCCTTCAACCCCTTATTGTCACTGTTATGAAAATTTAAAAAGTGTATAGCAACAGGGCTTTCTTCTTTTTTATTTTTTATGTCATTGGCATGTTCTAAAAGTCTTACTTTAAATGCTCTTTTTGTTTCCCCTATATAAAATTTCTTACAGGGGCAGCTAAGTGCATAGATGATACCATCTGAGTTACAATCAAAGTTGTCCTTCACTTCAAAGGGAACATTATTAATATAAGCAAAACTAGAGATGACGAACTGGCATGCTTTACATTTGCCACACTGCTGTGTCCCTACTCTCTTTATACCAAATGGTATCGAAAAGAAGATTTGCACCTCTGCTACCCTATCTTTTAGGGCAACAAATTACCAGTCTTACATGGCTAAATACTCTCTTGCTCTGCTGGACAAAGCTTCCCAGGAGTTGAATGACATCCCTGACTGTGCTGCTAAAGCATCCCTGTCTTCCTTGCTAGGGCTGATCTCTCAGGTGAACAGGCACTCCCTTAGGTGTGGATACGATGCAGCTGAAGCTTCAGCTAGGTCAGCTGCGTCTGCATCCGTAATAAGGAGATATTCCTGGCTGCGCCTGCAGCCCTTCCCTGATGACTTCAGAGCCAAGCTCCTAGACACTCCCCTGGACCACTCAGCCCTCTTCCGTGCTAAAGTGGCAGACCTCGTTAAGTCTCTGCAACAAAAAAGGGAAGGAACTACAGGACCACACGTATCTCCTAGTATTTCCTATCCCTAAGTTCCAGAGCAACTATCCAGCAAAGACTCAATTTATAAGAAAGACCTCCAGGCCTTCAGCCCTTACCAGGGCTAGAAGACCCCCTCCCAGAAGACAGTCCACTCATTCTAGGACACCCCAGCCCAATAGACAGAGCCCTCCCTTTCCTGACAGGACAGGCAGTGTCTGACTGTCTGCCACATCTCCTTCCTCCCCACCTCCATCCCTTCCTCTGTCCACCCACTTCTCTCACTGTCTCCCAACATCGTCCCTCGTCACATCAGACAAGTGAATTTTGTCCATCCTGCGGGAGGGTTACTTCATGACTTGGCTCTCCCCTCCTCCAAGACTGGCTATGAAACAACCTCCTGCATCCCAACTGCCTCTTCTCCATCAGGTTTTAAACAACCTGCTGCTTCAAGGCACCATAGAATCAGTACACCCTCTTTCTCAAGGGAAAGGATTCTATTCCAGAATATTTCTTGTCCCCAGGAAGGACCTATCTTAGACCTCTCCCACCTCGACCTGTTCTTAAAGGTCTCCTCCTTCAGGATACTCACTCTACCCACACTCTTTCCCCTCATTCTTCCTCAGGCTTTCATGGCAACCCAGGACATAAAGGAGGCCTACTTCCACATCCCCATAAAGCCTGCATTCAGGAAATATCTCAGATTCCTAGCAGGCTCTTCTCACTTTCAGTTCTGTGCCATGCCTTTTGGGCTCTCCATTGCCCCAAGGGTATTCACAAAATGCCTGTCTCCAGTGATTGCCTACTGCTGGACCAAGAGAATACAAATATTCCCGTACCCAGACGACCTCTTAGTTCAGGCAGCAGACAGAGCAACCCTCTTTCGTCATATGAAAGACCTCCTGCTCCTGCTGCAGTCTCCAGGGTTCCTGGTAAATTTCCCAAACTCCTAAGCACAGGACATTGTCTTCTTGGGATGCAGAATCAGGAAAGACATCATGATAGCCTCCCTTCCAGGGGAAAAGGTGATGTCTCTTTCCCACCACCCTCTCTCTGTCCTTCATTCATCCGAACTGTCTGCGAGACATTTCCTGAGATTACTGGGGTATATGGCAGCCACTATCCCCATGCTACCCCTAGTGAGGTTACACATTAGGACATTTTAATTTTACCTTTGCTGTGGACCCAGCACTCCCACCCCATCGAGTTCAGGGTCCCACTTCTCTCCTGTCTCCACCAAGAGTTGAAATGGTGGTTAGTTCAGGTAGCTCAGAATCCGGGGCTACCCCTGAAAATGCCTCCCCCCCTCCCAGACCATGCACACGGATGCCTCATATCTGGGCTGGGGGGCAACTCTGGGTCCAAGGATAGTGCAAGGTTTGTGGGCAGACAGACACAAACAAGAGCACACAAATGTCAGGGAAATGAGAGCAATGCTCCTCGCCCTGCAGACCATCCAACCTTACCACTAGCAGGGCCTCCTAAAGATCTTCACAGACAACACCACAGTCACGTGGTACCTCAACAAGCAAGGAGGGACCAAGTGCTGCAGACTAGCTCTACAGGTATGGAAGCTGGCTACTTCTCAGGGAATCCCCCTCCAGGCAGCCTACATCCTGTCTCAGCACAACTCACAGGCAGATTCACTAAGAAGAAGCAAATCAGATAGCCACGAATGGATGCTGTCGAGATGCGTTTCTAAATCTGGTCCACAGGTGGGGTATTCCACAGATAGACCTGTTCACCTCCTCCACAAACAGGCAACTCCAGAGCTACTGCTCCAGGACACAACACCCAAAGGCATTACAGACACCTTCTCAATGTCATGGAAGGGGAGATTCCTGTATGCATTCCCCCCTTCCCATTAATTCAGAGAGTCCTACTGAAAATTCAGCAGGACTCACCAGAAATCTTGCTCGTGACTCCCCTACTGGCCAAGGCAGCACTGGTTCACTCTACTTAATCTGTCCAAGGGCAATCACCAAAAGTTACCCCCCTCAGTGGACCTACTCACACAGCACAAGGGGACACAGATACACCCACAGAATGGTTAAGGAGAGGTGAAGTCGCATCAAGAAATGAAAGGTTAATATTGGCAGCCCAAGGTAGTGGGCTAATACACACTGGTTTACAAAGTCTGTTGAACATGTGGGAGAAACAGACATATGTAGGTTTTGTAAAACCGAATTGGAAACAGTCACACACCTTGTTACTGGTTGTGAAGCACTAATGGCAGAGGGACAGAATACTGAAAGGGATAATAATGTGGTGAGACTGTTACACTGGAGATTGTGCAAACATTATGGTACATCTACATCTAGGTATTTTGCATACAGAGACAGAGTTACAAAATACCTTGATCTGCAGGCAGAAACGAGAGCCTTGTGGAAGAAAGATACCCAGACAGTTCCAATAGCTGTAGGAGCAACTGGTCTTATAAAAAAGAATTTTTAATTGTATTTAGATATGTTACCAGTTCATGTAACATCATATGAATTGCAGGAGGAGTCATTGCTGGGCACATTACGAGTGCTGCGAAGAGCACTTTTGGTTGACATCAAAGAGTGAAACAATACTAATTTCATGAACTTTAATCGTACTTTGACTTGGGAATGGGGTCTATTTCCGTCATGGTATTAGAAACCCAAAATACTTGGAGAAATTAAAAATGGCAGTCTGTGCACCTCACCCTGTGGCGGATAGGATTCTGATCCCCTTCAGACACCTGTACAATGAGGACGTGCTTTCAGTCCTGCAGGAGGCCAGGAAACCCAACACAAGAAAATCCTATATCTCCAAGTGGAAAAGGTTTTCTCTCTGGTGTCATAAAAGACAGATGGATCAGCTGGACAGCGATATTCCCATGATTCTGTCTTACCTCTCTGAACTCTTAGTCAGGTTTGTCTACTCCTCTCTAAAGGCATGTCTGTCTGCCATCTCTGCCTGCCTGCCTATGGACCCTCCGCTGGCATCCAGACTCCCAGCCAAACTTTTCCTCAAGGGTGTTCTGCACCTAAGACCACCCAGTAAACCGTCTCACCCTCCCTGGAATCTTAATTATGTATTAGAAAAACTCATTCTGGCACCCTTCAAACCAGCTGACAAGGCCTTCATAAAATTTTACATATGGAAAACTCTTCTGCTAGTAGCCTTGGCCTCGGCAAGAAGGGTCTCAGAGCTTCAAGCCCTTATGGTCACACCCCCTTTTCTGTTTTTTCATATGAACAGGGTCACCCTTAGGACAAACCCTTCCTTCACTCCCAGGGTGGTCAACGGCCTTTCCTTGAATCAGGCTATCCCCTGCCTACCTTCTTCCCTAATCCACAGGGAGATAGTGAGAGAGTCCTTCATTCACTAGACGTGCACAGACAGCTCAGATTTTATTTGCATAAAACCAGACCTTTTCGCAAATCAGATCAGCTGTTTGTCTCCTTTCTCCCCAGGGCTCTGGGGAAAGCGATGGGCAAACAGACAATTTCATCCTGGATTTCCAGGGCTATTTACTTTTGTTACTCACACCACAGGAAGACCTTGCTAGGCAATGTCAGGGCCCATTCCACGAGAGTTATGGCCTCTTCTGGAGCCTTCTTTAAAGGCCTAGACAATTCCATTCTGGAGGCAGCTACCTGGTCCTCTGTACACACCTTCCCCAGACACTACAAACTGGACCATATCTCCAAGGCCAGGGCAGAGTTTGCCAGGGATGTACTGCATGGATGTTCATCGTGTTTCACTGTTGCAGTCATTACTCTTGGGTTATCCTGCTGGCAGGCTACCCGCAGTCGGCCTGAATTCCAAAGTCTAGGTCCGGCGTCGGTTGCTGTCGTCTGTTCCCTGACGTCAGTGCGCTAGGGGTATAAAAAATGCAGCTAATGCCATTTTCTTCAGTCTTTCTTGCCGCGCGGTGCCCGAAGCAAAAGCAGTTCACAAGTACCGGTCGGCCGACTCCTGAGATTTTCAAATCTGAATTTCAGAACCAAAGTCTTCATTAAAGCTAAGTACCCCATTGGGGAAACTTTTTTCTTGCTTCAGCCCGATGTCAGAAAAAGTTAACAATTGTATTTCTTGTGGGAAGCAAATACCTCATAAGGATTTTCACTCTTACTGTATTCCTTGCCTAGGCCCTGATCATAACGTTGCTAGCTGTCGGTTTTGTGCTAGATTTAACCAACGCACTGTTAAGCGTCAGTTCGATTTTGCATTTCATTACTTTGGCCGAAGATTTAATTACATAATGCCGTCGGAACAGCCGACAACCGGAGTTTACAAAAAACGCAAGGACAAGGAAAAGGATAGGCATCCGAGGTCCAAAACTGATGACAAGGCCTCCGTTAGGCCAGTCGCCGGTTCGCCAGTTCTCAGTGAGGCACTTTCGCAGCCCCTGGCGCCCGCTACCTCAGAGCCACAGGCCGCTTCCGACGACCACGTGGAGCCGACTGGGCCTGTGGATACTCAGGGTATTGGACACTCTGAAATCATTCCCTCAGATGGGTCCGGCACCGCTGAGCAGGCATCGGCTTCTGACTGTGTCTTCAGACCTACACAGTTATATGCTAAACCATCTTCAGCATCAAAGACAAAGACCAAAGCAGCTTTAAAGGCAAAGAAACAAGTACAGCATTTTCCTACTCAGACTTCCATGCCTAAAAAACAGATGCTTAAAATGGCCGAAGACCTAATTACTTTGATCAGGGGCTCCAACCCACTCCTGATAAGAGGCCTAAGCAAGAGATAGAATATGATTCTTCTGATCAGGTTTCTATTTCCTCTGATTCCTCTTCTGAACAGGATTATTCTATGCCTCTCTCTGAGGACTCTGATGCTGAAGAATCCATTCCTTCAGCCTCTCCTCCTGAGGATTATTCTTTTGGGGAAACCCTGCATACCATGAAGGAGCATTTCCACTGGGAGAGCCAAGATTACTCTGAATCTAAGAAAAGGCTCAGAGACTTTCTGCTACTTCCTCAGCACAGGCCCCTTGCTATTCCACCTGTTCTAGACATTGTAGGTGATGTAATTTCAGAGTCCGACCTGTCCCCTGACTCTCTACCCCCTACACCGGCAAAGCCAAACAGATACTACAGGGTCCCGGACTCTCATAAATTCCTATATAAAAACCCTGCTGCAGACCCAGAAACTATATCTCAGGGTCCCAAAGGGGTCAAAGCATTCACTGCAAAAAACCCTGTCCCCTCTAATAGGGATTCTAGGGCACTAGACAGATGTGGGAAAAAAGTTTACACTTCTGCTACCTTGGCTGTAAGGGCTTTAAATTGTCAGTTTCATATGCTTAAATATCAGCAATACTTAATGTCACTGCTTAAACAGAAAATGTTGACAAATACTGAATGTTCAGAGAACAAAGAAATGCAGGATTTATTGCATGCAGCAGAACAAGTGGGAAAGCATACTTTGCAATGTGGTTATGATTCACTGGAGGCCTCTTGCAGGGCCGCTGTTACAGGTTCTGTTATTAGAAGGCATGCTTGGTTAAAGGAACAGGATCTTCCTGATCATGTTAAAGCAAAATTATTAGATGCCCCATTACAGCATGATACTTTGTTTGGTGCTAAAGCAGAAGAGGTGTTGAAGAAAATGGAGGATAAAGCGAAATCCATGCAGACAGTTAAGGATTTCTTACAGGTACAACCACCCAGGTTTAGCAGGAACTGGCCTTCTAAAAATTGGCCCTTTCCAATGTCAGACAGACCACAAAGAGGCAGATACAGACGTCCCAGAGGCAGATCTCAGCCCCAAGGCTCATACAGACCTAAACAATGGGGTGCTCCTACCTCCAAAAGTGGAGAAGACAAATCACAACCTTACAGGAAACAGTCACAATGACTTTCCTCTGCCAGATCCAAGCACTTTCCTTTTGGCAGCCCCCTTAGGGGGAAAACTAGCACTTTTTTCATCAAATTGGCAAAAGGTTACCAAGACAAATGGGTCTTGAACATAGTGTCCCAAGGCTACAGGTTCCATTTTCACACCCTACCAAGGGCAAAGGGTATGCCACACAATCAATGGGCAGAGGCACAAAAGCAAGTTTTAGCCCTCATGGACATGAGGGCCATTCAACAAGTACCACAACAAGAGCAGGGGCAAGGATTTTACTCCAGACTTTTCTTAGTACCCAGAAAGGACAAAACCTGGAGACCAATACTGGACCTGTGTATACTAAACACGTTTCTGGAAGTTCCAAAATTCAAGATGTTGACTTTATAGCAGCTACTGCCCATGCTGAGCAAGAAGGCTTGGCTCCTAACTTTGGACCTAAAAGGAGGCATTACCTGTATGTCCCAATCAGACAATCTTGCAGAAGATACCTCAGATTTATAGTTGGATCAGTGCACTACCAATTCTCTGCACTTCCCTTTGGCTTATCTACTGCACCCAGGGTCTTCACAAAATGCCTGGCACCAGTAATTGTATTCTGCAGACAAAGAGGAATTCAAATATACCCCTACTTGGACGACTGCCTTATTCAAGCAGAGAACAAAGACATTCTTCTAAAGCATCTGGCGTTTGTAAAAAGATTACTAGTTTGCCTAGGGTGCACAGTAAACGAAAAGAAATCAAAATTAGTACTCTCTCAAGAGATAATATTCCTGGGTGCACGCTTAAATACAACTTCCCAGATGGCTTATCTCACGCCAGACAGACAAAAGCAACTGACTTATTACGTCAAAAAATTGGCAACAAAAACCCAGTTGTCTGCAAGGAAAATCCTGCAGGCCTTGGGTTTCTTGGCATCCTGCATTCTACTAATTCCATATGCCAGACTGCATATGAGAAAACTACAAAGTATCTAAAAAGTGTTTGGACTCAGCATTGCCACATCCTGGAGACAGTAATTACCCTCATTCCCTGCCTGCAACAGGCGTTTCGATGGTGGGCAGAGGCCTGTCAACACAACAAGGGTCTGCCATTCATTTTGCCCACAGCCAGACGGACACTGACAACGGATGCATCAGTTTATGCCTGGGGGCCCATATGGCAGGAAAATGTATTCAGGGCACATGGCCTGCAAGCCAGATGCATCTTCACATCAATCAAAAAGAGATGCTAGCTGTTCAGAATGCCCTGACGGCTTTCAAGGATCTACTTCATCCAGGACAACTACTGATAAAAACAGACAGTACTACGGTCATGTGGTACATAAACAAGCAGGGAGGTACACATTCCTACCCCCTCTGCAGACAAGCAATGACCTTATGGGAAACAGCATTGACTTATCAAGTTCACCTGCAAGCACAATTCCTGCCAGGAAAAACAAATACTCTGGCAGACGAACTAAGCAGAAACCTCATGGATCCCCACGAGTGGAAACTGGAACCACAAGTCTTTAGCATGATAACAAGGAAATGGGGATGCCCAGACATAGATCTATTTGCATCCCCTCACAACTGCCAATTACAGAGATTTTGCACAAGGATTTATCACAAACAAGCATGGAGAGTGGACGCCCTATCCTTCAGCTGGAAAAAAATAACAGTATATGCCTTTCCTCCACTGCCTCTCCTTCCCAGGGTACTCCTAAAGGTCAGACAAGAGAAGCCAAAAATGATACTGATTGCACCAGACTGGCCGCACCAGCACTGGTGCCCAATCCTAAAGAGCTTGTCTCAAGGTCCAGCATGGATATTGCCTCAAACTTCTCATTTGCTGACCCAACAAAACAATCAGATCCTGCACAGCCAACTCAGGACCTTAAATCTGGCAGCATGGCGGATAATGTAGCCATTCAGAACACCCCTCTTTCAAAAGCTGTTATGGATGTTATCTTGGAGGCCAGGAGGCCCAGTACCAGAAAATCTTATGCAGAAAAATGGAAGAGATTCTGTGCTTGGAACCAGGAACAAGGCATTGACACGTATGTACCAAATATCCCTCAGATTTTACAATACCTAACTGAGATGCTGGACAAAGGCTTTTCTTTTTCATCAATTAAGATTCATGCCTCTGCCATTTCAGCCCATTACAATACGGAACCACCTGTCTTTTCTCATCCTTTAATAAGGCAGTACCTCAGAGGGGCCAAAAACATCAGGCCTCCAAGGAGAGCACCAATTCTGGCATGGGACCACAATTATGTCTTGGAAAAACTCACACTGCCTCCTTTTGAGCCAGCCTCAACAGCGGATATAAAATTCTTATCCTGGAAAACAGCTCTGCTCCTAGCAATAACCTCTGCAAGATGAGTCTTGGAATTAGAAGCATTCATGACTGTGGAAACATTTTATCATTTTTCATCCAGACAGGGTTTCTCTGAGGACAAACCCAACATTTATGCTTAAGGTGGTTTCCAGTGTGGCCCTCAACCAAAACCATTCACTTGCCTACCTTTTATCCAAATCCACAGAACAAGGGTGAGAAAATTCTATATTCTTTGGACATACACAGGCAGTTACGCTTCTACTTGGACAGAACTAAAGCTTTCAGAAAGACTGAACAACTTTTAGTGTCATATGCTGCAGGATCACAAGGAAAGGCTATCTCAAAACAGACTATTTCTAAATGGATAGGCCATTGCATCTGTTTCTGCTATTCTCAGCATGGCAAATCAGTGCCTAAGGGCATTAGGCCTCATTCTACCAGAGCAGCAGCCACTTCAGCAGCCTTCCTCAGAGGAGTACCAACCAAAGACATCTTAGAGGCTGCAACTTGGAGTTCAGTGCACAC
The DNA here is from genome assembly GCF_019279795.1 of Protopterus annectens. Classification (NCBI taxonomy): domain Eukaryota; kingdom Metazoa; phylum Chordata; order Ceratodontiformes; family Protopteridae; genus Protopterus; species Protopterus annectens. The sequence goes on from NC_056737.1 coordinate 710,910,672, forward strand.
CTTTACGAAGCCCTACCACTTACCACTTTACTCTAAATCCAGAGCAGGCTTTGCCACTGCAGTTCTGCAGGTCCTCATGTTCTCTCCTAAACCTATTTAGCCCAGCCACCCATCCTCTGCTTTGGGATTCAACCCAAGAGTAATGACTGCAACAGTGAAACACGATGAACATAGTACAGTTGTGTACCTACCATAAATGTAGATGTTCGAGTGTATTCACTGTTGCAGTCCAGGTTACCCACCCACCATCCCCCTTTTCCTTTGCTGGGACTTCTGTACTTCTCTATCCTATACTACCTATGTGGTGTATTTGCTTGTAGATGAAGGAAATGTTTATTTTTGTGCATGCATACTTATTGGCATAATTTTCTGCCCACCAATTTGGGGGCACCTGACATCTGGGGCAAGAAAAACTGAAGAAAATGGCGTCGGCTGCATTTTTATACCCCTGGCGCACTGATGTCAGGGAAGAGGTGACAGCAACCGACACCGGACCTAGACTTTGGAATTCAGGCCGACTGCGGGTAGCCTGCCAGCAGGATAACCCAAGAGTAATGACTGCAACAGTAAATACACTCTAACATCTACATTTATGGTAGGTACACAACTGTACTATTCCTGGAGTCCTCGTCCAGGCCACCTCCCAGTCAACAGTGAGCTTTGGTACTCACCCACTAGTAGAATACTGCAACATGGAATAGAAGGGCATAGGAAAGTTGTGTAAAATCTTATCATAACCATAGATATCCTTCTCTTCCATGTTGCAGTATCCCCCCCCCCACCTTCCCCCTCATACTCTTGCACTTGCTTTCCTCTGCTTCTGGACAGGCTATGCCCTTCAGGACTGGCTCCGTCTGAGGCTTCTGTCTATGTTCTGAGGGCTGGTGCGTGCAGACATCACCTTTATGACCCACGTTCCTGCCTCCACCTCAGACGTCTGACGCACCAAGAGGGATTGAAAAGCTTTGGAAACCTGGCCGGGCAATCCGATCGGAAGAAATGGTAAACCCACTAGTAGAATACTTCCCAGGCTGCCTTTTCAGTTATGTTCTGGTTCTGAAGATTCAGGGTTCTTTTTGTCCCACTGGTACCTCCACAGCCTGAATTACCTAGGTTTTAGTCAGGCTTTATCCCTTTACACTGCAGAGATCAACCTCTTTGTCATTGTGGGAAAATATGTTCTCTGTTTTAGGGAAGATGATGATAGATGTACTCTTAATTCCATGGCACTGGAGTATTCTCTTAGACTTTCTGCTTTTCCCCCAATTCTATACCTAATTGCAAAATTAAAGAAAGAAAGACAGACATTTGCCCATGTCCGTTCTTAATGTCCAAGACTGCTGTCTGGTCAGGTTTCTTGTAGTGTAGGGGAAAGTATTTCAAAACTGGGTGGACAAGTGTCTCATGTTTCCCCCTTAGGACTGGGATGATGATGTTGATCCTCTAATGCGACAAACTTCCTCTCTGAGGGTTCTGAAGTAACTGAAGCTGCCTTAGAAGCCTTTTGTTTGGGTGGATGGGAATCATTTGTCATGTTAGTCATTAAGTTGGGGCTCTTAACCACTTCAGACATTTGGATCTCCGTCCACAGAGTGCATGCATCAGCTAGTTCTCCCCTCAGTACCATGTCTACTGCAGGAGTGTGGTCACACATCATACTTCAGAAAATGTCTCCATTGCAGGTATTCATAGATTAGTACTAGGGTAGCTGCCACTGTGGGCCATTTTAAACCTAACCAATAACCTCATATGAGAATCAAACACTACCATGTGTCTGTAAGGTAAACACTTTAACAATTATGCCAACCCCCCATTCTGTGCCATGGCTACTTGGTCATTCATTTAAACCTACACAAGGCATTATTGCTAGTACCATAACTGTAGAAGTTGAGCCTGCTTTGGTACCTGGGCACTTCAGGTATCTGCTTTCTTGCACATCAAAAACTGACATGAGCATGGACAAACTTTGGCTGCTTTTACCCATGGGGAGGGATGGAGGGGTTACTTTTTGAGATTCATACCCCAGTCATAGACCCAGGGAGGATCATTTTATGTTGGCTATAACAGATGCTTTCTTATTGTATCTGTTGTCAGTGGGTTACAAATACTCTCCCTCCGTCCTCCTATGCTTGGGTACCTTCTCCATTCATTGTTTCCTGTAGAAGATCCCTGGAAGTATACGGCAATTGTATACATTATACCATTACAGTAGTATGGGTGTCAAGTCTACATTGTGTTGTTTTTGTTTTGTAGGAAGTGTATTTACTCTGTGGTTGGGAGAATGAACAGGTAGACTTAGGCTGTGGACATTGTCTTAGTTATAGTGTATGGATTTGCACAGGAGGACATATCCCTGACCACATGAGCTTTCAGGAAATGTTTCAAGGTGAAGTAGAAGGAAGGATAATTGTAATCGTAGAACCATTCTGGAGGGTCCCCTTGCAGATCCAGATGCAGTCAGAATATGCTTCCTAATCTGTTGAGTATTTCATTATAGAAAAAAGAATTGGATTTGTTTGTGCTGTGATGTTGAATGGAACTTTTTGAGGAACATAATCCAAAAAGTGTTGCAGATGCCATGGAAAGGACTTGCCTACTTTAGATCTCACAAGCTGGTAGTTAGAAATTGTGTGCAGTGCAAATATAAGTAATCTCCAAACACTAGCTGGTATTGATTTTCTTTGGTCTACTGTGGTTGTACCTTACATAACTGAACATTAGTCTTGCAATCAGTCCATTCATATCTATTTGCTTGGCATAAAATACTGTAACAAAGTTGGCTAATTTGGGTGGCAGCATGAAGAATGCTGTGATTTATGTTGCATAAGTAAATGTGCCCCTGTAGTCTAAATTCCTTTTGAAATTAAAACGTTTGAAAGGCAAATGTAAGTGAAAGTATTTAGTGCTTTAAATTTACTAAATGTTTATTTTGATCACAGGGGCTGCAAGCATTGGTAAAGGTCTTGGAGGGATGCTGTTCTCTAGATTTGCACGTTCTAGTGCAGGTGCATCACAGACCACTGACACAACAAAAGAATCAGGAGAGGATGAAGATAAAAAGTCTGTTACCAGTCAATCCAGTACTGGCACGCAAACTTTGCCACACAGCATCTCTGGTCCTTTGGACACAAAATGTCAGTATAATTTAAGCTTACTTTTTTTGTGTGATGATTATTCAGTTTCAGAAAATGTTGCTGAATCTTTCAGTAATGTTCAAGGGTTTTTCTAGTTCCGTACTGAGGACAGGGGGCAGTGTATGGATTGCATCGTTTAAATAACTTTTCTTTTTGAAGGTTATATCAGTGATGGAAAAAAAAAATCATACTCTTGAACAATATCTGTAAGTTGCCAGGCTTTGAATTTTTCTGTGAAATGATACGGAAGAATTTGTAATGCCTTATTTGTCAAGGAAATGTGCACGGCAGGTTACACTATTAAATTTTATTTCACAATAATATGAGTTCTGTCCCCACATCTGGACTTACATTTATATTCCGATGCAGGCAGAGTAGTCCGGAGCTGTGGGAGTTATCTTTTATAATTATGTTTATCCAAGGTTCCATCAGATTGACGTGTTGGTAATTCAAATGAACACTTAACATCCTGTGAAATTTCAGTGGCATTCATTGCTTATATTCACTAGATATAGCTGTTGCATCTTGTATGCCTTACCGTGACTGTCACAATATACTGTTTTGCACCTTTTGTAGTACATAAAAATGCATAACTAGCCGTTCTTGTGTGCTGTGCTTGTTTCCTTTTGAGCATTCTATAAACCCTGTATCACTATGCTCTTCTTGTCAGTCTTTTGTAATACAGACCATTGTCACCAGTGATGCTTACCCAGATAATGGTGTAAACCCTTGATTTTGGCCAGCAAGACCAGTGACACATCCATTGCACCATCACTGCTGCTGTTTGCCTGCCTTAATGCTGAGTTTTAGGTAATCCATACACATTTGGTACTCCTATGTTTTTGTGTAAACACCACAGTGATGGAAATTCACTCCTTATTGTACCTTAGTATATAGAACAGTTAATCTGCCAGTATATAGGTTCATAGGTAGGTACTAGGCTATTGGCCCTAGGGCCTATACAAGCCTAGCCAAAAAGGGTACCGTGACTTTCGCCACCCAAGAAAATTATTTTCCTGCGCCCCTGTCAAGCAGAACCACAGAAGTGATCCCCGGGGTGAATTTCTTATTACCCAGCCAATCATCAAGATTTTTCTTGAAGAGTGCTAATGAGGAGCTCTGTTTGACATAGATAGGTAGTCTGTTCCAGAGTATGGGAAGTCTCTGGGACAGGAATCTATCCCTCCAGCATGTTCTGTTTATTGTGGTGACAAGGTTTAAGTCCCTAGAGCGTGTAGCTCGGAAGGATTGGGATTTCTTTAAGTAGAGCATGTCCAACAGCTCTGGGTTTGACATAGCTTTGTATGTTAGGCAGAGATCGCCTCTGAGTAGGCGATATGCGACGGAGTAAAGCTGGAGTTTTTTGAGACGGTCTGCGTAAGGGGTCTGTTTGAGGCCAATAATCCTCTCTGTGAGGTATTTTTGTGGCCTTTCCAGTTGTTGTAGATGTCTTGTGAGGTACATACCAAAAGGGGCATTGTACTTTATAATGGGTCTGAGTGATGAGTAGAGGGGAACAATGGCCTCTGTTTTTCTGGATGAGAAACCTTTTATGATGAGGTGTGCCACGTTGAAGGATTTCCTGACCACTGTGGTGATGTGATTATCAAAGGAGAGACTATTGTCCACCTGTGTCCCAAGGTCTCTTATCACACTTTCGGTGTTAAGGGTTAATATCTTGCTTTCGAATACTAGTGATATTCAGCACTGTCTGCATGTCCATTTTTCAGATGTGCTGGCACTGAGCAGTACAGATATAGCACATACAGAAGGACAACAGTAGTAGTTTGTCAGTAACATACAAGTGTTAGGTTCACAGGTGAATACTAGGCTAACTGTCCTGAAGGGCCATTTTTAGCCTGACAGCCCAAGGTCGGAGTCGGACCCAGCACCTTTTGTCTGTGAGGTGAAGACCTTAACTCTTATGCTACCCTCCCCCCTTTGTGCCAAACTTTCCCATAATGTAGCTGTTAAAGTGCAAATGTATAATGATGCTTTTGAAGAAGGTGCAGGATGTATTCACAGTCTCTATAATACAGAGACCAGTGGTGCCGTGACTTGAATTTGTATGCATCAAGTGTATAGGGGCAGTAATCTGCTTTTGATGTGTTTGGACAGACAGCAAAGTACTTTGGAAGCCAGAGAGCAAGAACAGTGAAGAAATAACATACAGGTCATGTGGTCAGATGTGGCCAGCACTGGGTGAACAGTAAACTGCAGTTACATATATGGTCAGTAACACTGTTGTATTCCACTTAATGTGTTTTTCACATAATGTGGTATTTCTTGCTCTGCTAGCTTTTGTCTTCTGGGTTGTGCCATGTGAAGTGAATGTTATAGTGTGGCATTTGTATGTTGAAGTACAAATAATGTAGCGCCAGCACACATCATTGTATCCTGACATTTTTTAAAGTAATCAGATGGTGGCATCATAGTGAATTTGTGTCCAAGAGATGTGAATGTATGGAACATAGTGTACCCCTGTCTAGCTGAAATGTTTCCACAGCTCGTGTATATGAGCAGCTGTCTGACCTTTCTTCATAGAGGTCTGTTGTAGCAGTATTCATAACATGTCTTCCACTCATCAGTAATACATGTCATTAGGCTAGATACTCAAGTAGTCAGATAGCCCCTTTCATGTTAGTAGCACCAGTTTTGTACTGCTGCCCCCTATCAGTTGTCATATACCCCCCATAAAATCCAAATTACACCACACTATATTCACTGCTTTCCTTTATAAAATTTTCTATTGCTTAACATTTTTCATATCATTATTTGTAGTCTCATTTTCAATTTTCCCAAAATGAATAATAGAGCATTTCTTAGTATTAAAATTCATGTCAGACATCATCCTACTGAAGTAGCTGGTTCAGATAATCCTGGAGATTTTTCTACTCAGACACATTAGAAATGACTTGCCTAACTTGAAAGTCATCCTCAAATGTGCTAACACAGTCAACCTTAGATTTTACAAAAGGAATGCTTTCGAAGCTTGAAGCCTTCTGATCTTAGTAACATTACTAAATATCCTAGAGTATAACATTAGTATCATCATGCAATGCCCCCCACGAGACAGAGAGAGAGACATACACACAAACACACCACACTTACAGGGGCCATTTCTGATCAACTGGTTCAAATTTTTCTACAGTTTTATTTTTACCTTCAACCAACTTTGAGCTCAACATTAGCCCTTCTCATTTAAAAGGTATGTATGTTTTTCCTTAAAAAGATAATTTTCAAATTTTAAAGCTTCTTATTTTGGTAGCATTACTAAGCTTCCTGCAGTGTTTACAAGTGCCACTATGAAGAGTGTCTCAAGACAAATACAGGATGTTTTTAGGAATAGTAGTCCATGTAAGTATTGTAAAATTTGTACTTTTTGTGTCATAGAAAGATAAAATTTAAACTTGTTTTGGAGTAATGCCTGTCATGTAATGACTACACCAATGATGCATGTGACTTAATGTGCTTATGGGAGACCAACTATTCCTAAAAACATCCTGTATTTGTCTTGAGACACTCTGCACTTGTAAACACTGCAGGAAGCTTAGTAATGCTACCAAAATAAGAAGCTTTAAAATTTGAAAATTATCTTTTTAAGGAAAAACATACATACCTTTTAAATGAGAAGGGCTAATGTTGAGAGCAAAGTTGGTTGAAGGTAAAAATAAAACTGTAGAAAAATTTGAACCAGTTGATCAGAAATGGCCCCTGTAAGTGTGGTGTGTTTGTGTGTATGTCTCTCTCTCTCTGTCTCGTGGGGGGCATTGCATGATGATACTAATGTTATACTCTAGGATATTTAGTAATGTTACTAAGATAAGAAGGCTTAAAGCTTTGAAAGCATTCCTTTTGTAGAATCTAATGTTGACTGTGTTAGCACATTTGAGGATGACTTTCAAGTTAGGCAAGTCATTTCTAATGTGTCTGAGTAGAAATATCTCCAGGATTATCTGAACCAGCTACTTCAGTAGGATGATGTCTGACATGAATTTTAATACTAAGAAATGCTCTATTATTCATTTTGGAAAAGTATAATCTCTGCTATCCCTACATGTTAAATGGACATATACTGTCTGAAGCAGATATACTACCTCAAGTACATCAGGCATAGCCAGCAACTGAAACATTCACAGAAGTTCCTTACTAAAAGAATATAGGGCGTAAGTAACATGTCCTGTGCAGGCCACCTGAAGGCTCTGTCCCTGTATTCTGTCTCATATAGGCTGTTGAGGGGAGATCTATGCCTGGCATATAAGGCATCGTCAGACCCCCCCCCCCTGCCCCCGATGGACCTCTTGCATATCTGCAAAACAAACAGTACCAGAATTACCCATTCTAAAAAACCTTCCCTGTGATTACAAGTAGGACCTGCTGGAGAGATGGGTACATATCCCAAAGACTGTCCATTCTCTGGAACAGGCTCCCTGTCCATGTTAAGCAGTGTTCCTCTCTAACCCAATTCAGGTGCAACTTTGACAAATAGATGGGGAACAGGAAATTGATCCCTGGTTTGGCACCCATGTTTCTGATGGGCACAGGCAGCCTGTAAATGTTTTATTTCCCAGGTCCCTGTTTGTAAATGTTTCATCTCACAAGCCCCTGCTTACACTTATCAAGGGTACCAGAACTTATCAGAGATTTGGGATGCATGGCTATCAAAGTCCATTGTGGTTGTTTACCTTGTAAATAACTTAGAACCTATGATCCTATGGTGAGAGGACTTATGGTGGATAGGATCATAGGTTCATAGTTGTTTACTAGGCTTAAAACCACTATCTTCAGGCAATGAAGCAATTGTCTCATGTTTACTGGCAACCACCTAATTCTTAAACTGATGCAGTATGTAAGAAATGTAGTTGCGCAATGTCACAAGAAGCAAGGCTCTTGCATACAAGCATTTGTAATACCAAAGAGGTTGTCAGAAACTCACACACACTGTACCCACCACACATAGTATGGAATGAACACACAGACCCACACATGCTGAGGTTCTTAAATGTAAACTTTGTAACCCACAAAAACTTTCCAGATGTTGCAGTCGCAGTAAATAATCTTGAGCAACCTCAAAAGCACTCTACCAAAACAACGCCTACCACAATGCATGCAGTCACATCTCACTGTCTCAGCTTCTAAACTTGTACTGTGTAACACGACAAAACCCAGTGTTTTGGTCATAAGAAATTCTATTGTGGGAGACCCAGATGTCCTACTGACCAGGCTAAGGAGAGAGTGACTGCCAATTGCCTATCAGAGGCCAGAATCCCTCAGGTCATGCATGCTCGCAGGTCGTTAAACCTTAAGTACTTGTATGACTTTATCATAGTCCATGTGGATGTAAATGACCTGAGATGCATCTCCCCAGACTATATGAAGTGAGAGTAATCTCCTCAGACTATATGAAGTGAGACATCATGGAGTTCTTGGACTGTGTCCTAGGGTGGAATGAGCCTAGCATTGTGCAGCATTCTAGCCTTCTGTGGGGATGGTGCCACAGTATGAAAAGAAGAGTAATTGACTTTAATAAATACCTTAGATGTTGGTGTCATTTGTCAGCTGGGGAGGATGTGGTTGGCAGACCATACTCCTTTACCAGAGATGATCTGCACCTATCCCCTGGGCTTTCAAATACTGGCTAAAACCTTGTCTACTGCTGAAGTGTCTTTTTTAGGAATTGACAACGTATTAAAACTTCCAACATAGCAAAACCAACCCAATAAAATATGAACGTGTTACTGCTCCGTTCCAGGAGTCTAAATAATAAATTCCATTCCCTGCAAGCTTCCCTTACCCTGGAGAATGTAGAGGTCTGTGCAGTTACTGAGATATGGTTTGGAGCCGCAAAGAGGACCCAGCAGGGTTTTAATGCCTGCAACACATTTAGACCAGTTACTGAACAGAAATGAAAAAAAGGTGGAGGCTTCTCAATTTTCAGCAAAATAAACTTATCTAAAGACACATTAAACACTATAATTTGTATGAGATCCTCCACATCCAAAGTGGCATAGGCCACATCCCATACCATGTCCTTGCAAGCTACAGGTCCCTTCTATGTCCCAGGAAACCCATAGCTGTTACTTAAAAGTACTTGAGACACTCCTCATTCAACTCATTAGCATATTTATGGGTGATTTTAAAGATCCTACTCTGTACTGGGAAATATACACAACCATACAGACCCAGAGATTGTTGGATTTTAACATGAACACCCTTGCTAGTCTGTATGCCCACTAGGGGCACAAATATCCTTGGCCTGGTCCTCACAACCATGGAATAATGCTGCACCCCCCCCCCCCCCCAATATAATGGCCTCATTGGTCAGGTCGGACCTTAAAGCTTTATCCTTTGAAATAAAAATAAAATCTGCAACCACAGAAAACCCTGGTACTTTTAGGAATTATTGTAAAGCAAACTTCCTATTAAGCGACATCCATGCAAAATTCCAAGCCCAGCTAAACTCTGAAAGCACCACTGCCTATGTGAAATTTTTCGTGGAAACCTACTGCAAGCATGTTAACAGCTGCATTGAGGCAGCTGTACCTACCTGGATTTAAGTACATGAAAAAAAAGCCACCCTGGTGAAATCCCAGCATCAGTGGGCTATGTAATGAAAGAAAGAAAATCATGGCAAAATTAGGTAAAAAAACTCTCATAAGTCTAAACAAGCAGCTTGGGGGTACTAATCACGTCTACCAGAGCTAAGTTTGAGGTAAAAATAACTTCTAAGGCCAAGGATAATCACAAGGCTTTCTTCAGCTTTGTCTGCAACCTCTGAGGCACCATACAGCAATGTACCAAACTAATTGTAAATGGAGCCACAAGATATCACAAATCTACAGGCCAACAAATTTAGCCCCCTACACGCATACACCCCAGAAGAAATAACTTTGATAACTCCTCCAATTATTACAAGGGCAGAGGTCCTTAGTGCACTCTTCATAGCCAAGAGTACTGCATCAGTGGGCCATGATGATATCCTGGGATGCTTCCTTAATAGCAGGAAATAGACCTGTCAGGACCACTGGAATCACCATTTATCTATAGCCTCCAGACATGCTCTGTGCCAAGTGAATGGAGGACTGCAACTGCTAACACTAGAACAAGCTGACGACCATAAAACGGAGTAATGGTTCAGACAGGGTGTCGTTAGACTGATCTTAATTTAGCTCTAGAGCCATTGGTCTTAAAAGTCATACTACTACTTTCGGCTTTTCCCGGTTAGGGGTCACCACAGCGGATCACCTGTCGGCTCATGATGGTCTTAAAAGTCATACATTCCTGCTGTTTAACTACTTCAGGTTAAGGGAGAAACTTCAGCCTATCCTGGTGCTGTGTGGGAGCAAGGCTGTGATCTTAATCCTGGCATGCACAGTAGCAGCAAAGACACACACACACACACACACACACACACACACAAACAAACACACACCATCTGGGGCATGCATTAGGTATGTGAGGAGCAGCCTGAACTCATGTTGATGCAGGGAGGACATGCATTACTGTAAAAAGAATCAAATTATTTCTAGACTTAGCTACACGTGTTTTGAAGCCTATCTGTTTTCATCACTGCTTACAATTTTTTTTCATTTAGCATTGATGAGTTAAGGACCTGTAGCCCTTTAATTACGATAGGCTGCATACCAGATTTAACAGTTTTTCAGTGCTGTCTGTTTATAATGTAAAGTCACATCTGATATTGTTAATCCTCTTTCATTCCTTACGTATGGGTATCGGTTCCAAGCTCGGAACCGAGCCGGCCATTTTCCAAGCTTGCGTCAGCTTCAAACTCTCCAGCTAAACTCTTGCCCACAATTCCCCTCTCCCTGTTACCTCAGATTTCGTTTGCTGCGTTGACATCCAGTCGTGTTAAGCTACTTCTCTTGAGCTAAGTACAGTCAATTCTTTAATTGCTTTTCAAATTACTTTTCTGTCAGAAAAGTTGATATTTTATTGTCTGTTGCCCCTATCACATCTAGCATTCGTAATTCCCTCTGGTTCTTTCTCTTTCTGTCCTTTACTTACCCTTTTTACCGCGAGGTAATTTCTTCTTACCATTGTTGGTAATCCCTTTCCTTTTCTCTTTCATACCTTCAGGTACTCTCTTGTATCATTGTAGGTACTTTTCTATTTATTAATATGGCAGATAAAAAGGGTAGTCCGGGGTTTAAGCGCTGTTCTGATTGTGGACACAAACTGCCTACTTCTGATGCACACTCTTTGTGTTTATTGTTTGGGAGCTTCCCATTTATCTGTTGAACCACCCTGTATTAAATGTGAAAACTTTTCTAATAGAACTTTGTTAGAAAGGAAAAATAAGCTGTTACTGAAGGGACTTCTAAAATCTCCCTTTTCAGAGGCTATTTCTAGGCCAGAGGTCTCAACCCTCCCAAAGCCCATAAGAAAATGGACGTTTCTACTAAGGCTAAATCCTTGCCTTCGTCCCCGACTGGGGACTCTCACCAACCAAAATCTAAAAAGGCTAAAATTTAGGCTTCAGAGCTCTCTGTCAGCCCCAGTGCTTTCGGTGCCCAGACCTTCAGCACCGAGGCCTTCGGCTCCATTAGTAATTTTGGCTGCGTCCTCTCCTGCAGCCTTCTACACATTGGCACCAAGGGGCTCCTCAGTTCAGACTTTTACCATTGTATCGGCACCGACCATTCAGTCGGCGCAGACCTTGGCCGTGTCGTCTCCGAGATCTTCCTCGGAACCAAGGCCTTTATTAATGACTCCAGTTTTTTCGGTTCCAGTTTCTGCACCGACAACCACTTCGGCACCAATCCCTGTGTCGGTACAGACAATCACATCGGCACCAATGATTTCTTCGGTGCAGACTACAGTAGTTCAGTCTTTCTCTGCACCGTTGTCCTCTGTGCAATCAGATGAGATGGGCACCGAGTCGGCCTCTTTTGTGGACAGGCCTGTTTCTCCCTCAGTCTCTGTGAGGTCCACTAGAAGTCTTTCTGAACATGATGTGTTGCGTCTTGTGGACCAGGCATTCCTGGCCAGAGGTATTCCACCCCCCAGGAAATATCCTTCCTTGCTAGGTTAATACCGATCTCCAAAGACACCTTCTTATTCTCCTCCTTCATTGCCTTTGAAGTCCATGGATATAGTACAGTCTTCCCCATCTGCGGTCCCCTTTATGGATTTCACTAAGGAACTGCAGTTGCCTTCGTGGCAGGAAAGTTTTGCTACAACCCAGGATGTCAGCTGTGATAGCTTGCTGCTCCACAGCCATCCAGGGACTCCCAAGTCGGCAGGCTGAGCCACTTAGGGGTGGAGTGCCCCCTGCCTTGACATACACTCCTCTCCGGGTGGACCAGCCTTCCAACTGATGGAGAAGGCTTTCGCTGCTGCTGGCAATACCAAACTCTCTATACCTCCTCCCTCCTCTGGTACACTGGTTTCACAAGTCGCACCTAGCGGTCACAGGGTGCAAGGACCTCAGGACATATTCCCTCAGGAATCCCCTTTTCCATTGTCTTCCCCAGCTTCTCCCATTGAGGAGGTCCACCGGAAAAGTTTTTGCAAGATGAAGCACATGGACTCCACAGAGGAGTCTCTCACCGAAGACACATTTCGATGAGGGGGAAGGATCCCCTCGGTCACCCTCTGAGGTATCCTTTGGTGATATCCTTGAAATCCTGAAACAGAGAGGTGACTGGCAGCCCTCTAATCCAACCCCTGAGGAATCTGTGTTCCTGCAGGCTTTTCGCGCCTGGTCCCCTACCTCCTGGGTTACTCCACCTGCCGATGAACTTGTCAAGTTCATCGTGCAGCGTGCTTGGAAGGCCCCTGATACTGTTGAAGCTATTCCCCGGAGGCCAGATAAGATCTTGTCCCCTACCCCCCTTGGTCTAAAGGTCTTCCTGTACATGCATTGGTGGTGGCAGCCACAACAAAAAAGGATCTGGCAGAAGAAGAAAGCCAGACTGTCCATCCGCTTAACAGAGAGTCCCGGGCCCTGGACAGAATAGGGAAACGCACCTTTGCTTCAGCGACCTTTGCTATCAGGTCCCTTAATTATATGGCACATTTTACCAGGCTTCAAAGGGATCTGGTCTCTGAGCTCTCTGAAACCTTGGCTGGTGCAGTGTCTGATGAGGTCCGTGACAAAGTGGTCTCTCAGCTGGCCACCATTGAGTCTATATATAACTCCTCTATGCGATTGATATCTCACGCATCAGAAGGAGCAGCGGGTTCAGCTGCGGTCTTGAGACAACATGCCTGGATGTGCTTGTGCAACTTCGCGGAACCTTTTAAGTCTTCCTTTCTTAATGCCCCCATTGAGCCCTCCTCGTTGTTTGGGCCCAAAGTTAAAAGCACACTGGCTAGATGTGAACAAGGCAGTAAGACCCTTTCTGCCGTAGGTGTCCGTTATTCTTCCCCTCAGCGTGCTTTCTCCTGAAACCAAAAGAGTGGGAAGATATGGTTCAAGAAATTTCAGGGTCTTTTCCGTGACACACAGGCCGAGTTCTCCCCCAGAGGCTGAGGGGGGAAACTCACAGGGAAGATGCCCCTTTCGGGGCAGAGGGGGGGACCCGCGTAACCAGGGTTCCAGGGATTCTTTCCCTGGTCAATCCTACCAGCGCTCCTGAAGAGCGGCCCAACTCCTTTCCTCTGGAGGTGGTTGGGGGACGTTTCTCCTTGTACCCTTCTGCCTGGCTAACCATCACCACCGATTCTTGGGTACAAAGGAGCATAACCAGAGGATGTTAAGTTGTCAATCTCGCCTTCATTCTTGCTTGATGGGTTCGGAGCCGATCCCTCGGCTCCGACTCGGCACTTGCTAAGCTCGAGAGTCACTTTTACCAGCTCGAGGCAGCCCCATATCCCATGATGCAAGGCGGTAAGTACCCAGATCTCGTTTGCCGCTTCGCTTATGAGGTCCTCCTTTTACCAGCTCCTGGTAAGTGAATCACTTTATTGATATTTAAGCCCCTTTTGTTTAAAAAATCCTTTATTGTTAGTTATAAGTTGATAATTTAGATTTCCTGACAGAAAATCCCTGTCTCCTTTAATTATTTTTAGTCAAACTTTACCCATCCCATCCCCCCCCTGTTAGGGTGTGTGTGTGTTTGTTTTTAGAAATACCCTTTTGGTATTTTCTTAATTTAAAATTTTTGACTGGTGTGTGGGTGTGATTTGTGAAGCACCATGTCAAAGGAGAGGGTCTCAGGTTTTAAGAAGTGTGACTCGTGCTGTCAAAAGATGTCTCTGACAGACGGTCACACTTCTTGCCTGTATTGCCTGGGGCCTCTTCACCTGCAGGACTCCTGTGCTATTTGTCATTCCTTCAGCCAGAGAGTCCTGCAGGAAAGGCGCAACAAGCTGATACTTAGGGGCCTTCTTAAGCCAGAGGGCTCTCCGGCTAAGTCGGCTCCATCAAAATCAGCTAAATCTTCCAAGGCCCAGGCTTCTGTTCCTAAGCCTGCGGCCTCGGCTCCGACTCGTTCCGAGTCGACATCGGCTCCGGCTGGAGCCGATTCTGGCTTAACAAAGCCTTTGGCACCGATGGCTATCGGTGCCGAATCTGCATCGACCACTTCGGTGTCGGCTCCGATCGGTTCCAACCCCCGTGTGGCACAGGCATCGGTGTCGGCTCCGATCGGCTCCGACACCGTTACTTTGGTGGCTGTATCGGCTCCGGCTGGAGCCGATACATCGAGGCTTCCTGTCGGCTCCGACAGGATCTATAGTATCGGTTCCGATGGCTCATTCCAGGAAGAGGTCGAGGTCTCCTTCCTTGGAGCCAATACTTTCGGCTCCGGCTTCACCTCTTCTTTCGGAACGGAGCCATCGGAGCCGATCTTCAAGGTCATCCAGACTGTCAGATCATGACCTAGAGAGAGTGGTCAGTAGATTACTTAAGTCACAGGTACTGGCCCAAATGTTACATAGTCCGTCTCAACAGACGACTGTTGGTCCACACCCCGTTACAGTTCCTCCTTCAACTCTACCCCAGAGCTTGGAGTTGGAGTCTTCGGGAATGGGTACTGCTACGGCTGGAGGACGGATACCCCCTTCTGTTCCTTCAGCCTCTACTCTTATCTCCTCTTCGAGACCTTCCTTAGAGGGATTCGGTGGTCGGGTTTCCATGGTCTCCTCCGAGGGGGTGAGTGGCATCGGACCCTTGTCCGAACCCGCTCTTCCCGTTGGAGCCTCGGCCTTGGTGAGCTCGGCTCCGACATCTGCCTCGGAGACTTCCCTTTCGGTGGTCCCTGGAGTTCCTAGCTCTTCGGAACGGGTTCTCTCGGACCTGCCTGGGAGGGGAGCATTCGAGGTGATGGAGTGTGCTGGCCACTGGTATCAGTCAGCAGTCTGTTCCCGTAGCTCCTCCCTCTATAGTACCTGTTGACATCTCTGCCACTTCTCTTGCTACAGGACCCAGAGATCCTCCGCCTCAGGTTTCCCCATTGGGAATTTCCCCCTCTTCCGAGGATTCTCCTGATGTTTCGGGAGATCCTCCTAGGAAGAGGACTTGTAAGAGGAAACATGTAGACTCCCCCGAGTCTGTCACTTCGGATACTGACTTTGATGAGTCAGAGGGATCCCCTTGATCCCCCTCTGAGGATGTCTCCTTCTCAGACATCCTAGAACTCCTTAAACAGAGGGGAAACTGGCCCACCAATAATCCCTCTGAGGATGAGTCAGTGTACCTAGAGGCGTTTGGATCTCGGCCCTCCACCTCCTGGGTGTCTCCGCCTTTCGACCCCTTATGCAGGTTATTGCACGAAGGCGTGGGCAGCTCCTGACTCTGTAGAGCCAGTCCCTAGGAGGCCTTCAAATTTATCACTGCCCGTGTGACAAGCAATTCCTCACTAAGGGTGTCCCGCTGATGCCATGTTGGTGGCTGCGGCCACCAAAAGGAACTTGCAGATCCTTCCGTGCCGTCCATCCTCCTAATAAGGACTCTAGGACCATGGATAGGTGCAGTAAGCGGATGTTTTCCTCAGCGACCTTTGCTATGCGTCGCTGAATTAGCTATGTCACTTCACCAGACTCCAGAGGGATATCCTTAAGGAGCTAGGTGAAGTAGTTCAGGATCCTACAGCTGCAGGGGCTCAAGAAAAAATTGCTTCGCAGCTAGGAACCCTCAATTCCATTGCAAACTCCTCCATGCGGCTAATATCTTATGCTGCGGATGGAGCGAGTAGAGCCGCAGGTACAGGTGTGGCTCTTAGACGCCAAGCCTGGATGCGGCTATGTGATTTTGCGGATCCCTTTAAGGCGTCCTTCACAAATTCTCCCTTTGATGGGTCAGCTTTGTTTGGCCCTCAGGTGAAGGAAACCTTGATCAGGTGCGAACAAGACGGCAAGACTCTTTCTGCTGTTGGAGTCCGTTTTTCCACCCCTTCTAGACCTTATCCCAAAGGACAGAAAGGTGGGAAAATGTGGTTCCGTAAATCCCAAGGAGTCACGCTGGATTCACGTGGTCAGTTTACCCCTAGAGGCAGAGGGGGTAACAACAGACGCCGCTCTAGAGGCAGAGGCGGTCCGAAAAACCAGGGAACCAGAGAGCCTCTCTCTGACAAGCCCTTTCAGCATCCCTGAGATGTTGCCCGGCTGTCCCTCCTTGGAGGCAGTCGGGGGAAGATTATCACTGTACCCAGAAGCCTGGCATTCCCTCACTCAAGACAGATGGGTACAGTCGATCATATCCAAGGGTTACATAATTCCTTTCGAGGAAAGTCCCTTCCCCTCGAATTCCCTTCCAGATGTACCACCCGGTCTAAGGGAAATTGCAGAGTTAGAAGTCTCAAAACTACTGCAAAAAAGAGCCATTCAGCCAGTTACAATAGACCATTCAGAGCCCGGAATCTACTCAAGGTTCTTTTTGGTCCCCAAAAAGACGGGAGACTGGAGACCAATATTGGATCTCAGCAGACTCGACAAGTCTGTCAGGAAGACAAGATTCCGAATGGTCACTCTTCAGTCAATTCTGCCCTTCTTACAGAAGGACAACTGGATGTGCTCAATAGATCTTCAGGATGCGTACTATCACATCAAAATTCACAGACGCTCCAGGAGATTTCTCCGCTTTCGGCTGGGGTCCAGTCATTTCCAGTTCAGAGCCCTGCCCTTTGGTCTCACTACAGCCCCCGGAGTGTTCACCAAATGCATGGCAGTGGTCACGGCTCACCTGAGACATCAAGGATTCCAGGTGTTTCCGTATCTCGACGACTGGCTCCTGTCAGCCACCACCAGGCATCAGCTTATACAAGCCAGGGATTACACAATAAACCTTTGTTCTCATTTGGGCATCTCAATCAACTTCGAAAAGTCATCCTTATCGCCCTGCCAGTCTATTACCTTCATAGGCAAACTTAAACACTGTTAGGATGTCAGCTACCCTTACAGATCAAAGAGTTTCAGACATTCAGAGTCATGTCAGGATCATTCTGGCCAACAAGAAAGTACAGGCCAGAATGGTTCTAAAGGTATTAGGTCTCATGGCTGCGGCCATTACTCTTCTTCCCCTGGCTCGATTCTACATGCGCCTTCTTCAGTGGATGCTGTTCACACAATGGTCATACCAGCAACTTCCAATGCGTCACCAGATTCTGGTGACACAGACATGCAAAGAGCATCTTGCTTGGTGGATCACATCTCCTCAGGTTCACCAGGGCAGGTACTTTGTACCCCCATCCCCGATAGCCACTGTCACCACGGATGCCTCCCTGATCGGGTGGGGTGGTCATTATCAGGGCAGGATGGTTCATGGGACGTGGCAGCCGTTCGAGTACCATCTGCACATAAATGTCCTGGAGATGAGAGCAGTGCTTTTAACGTTGCAAGCCTTCAACGACTTTCTTCCCGTAGGGACAATTGCAGTCCACACAGACAACATGTCTGTAGTTTGGTATATCAACAAACAGGGCGGAACCAAGTCCTACCCCTTGTGTCGAGAAGCTCAGACTATGGCAATGGGCGATCTCCTCTCATCGGTTTCTGGTAGCAACGCATATCCCTGGGAAAACCAACATTGTAGCAGACAGATTGAGCAGAGCTATTCTCATGCCTCACGAGTGGTCTCTCAAGCAATCTATAGCGGAAGAGATTTTCTGGAATGGGGTCGTCCATGTTGCGATCTTTTTGCTACTCCCCAAAACAGCAAATGTCCAGACTTCTTCAGCCTCTTCCCTCTATCAGGCCATCCCCCCAGAGACGCTCTGACCCAGGATTGGCCCCAGGGACTTCTTTATGCCTTCCCTCCATTTCCTCTGATCCCTCAGGTTATCCAGAAAGCTACCGTTTTGAGAGCCAAATTGATTCTCATTGCCCCTTACTGGCCTCGACAAGTTTGGTTCCCGTTCCTCCATCATCACCTTTTGGTGCAGCCGTGGCATCTGGACCCAGTGCCAGATCTTCTGATACACCAATCGGGTCAGCTGCACCGGTCAATCCCTTCTCTCAACCTCACAGCATGGTTGCTCCACTTCCTTCCTTAGCCAGGCTTCCTTTGATCTCTAACCCAGTTAGAGACATCATAGTAGCTTCGTTAAAATCCTCTACCAGGAGGATTTATACAAGCAAATGGAAACGTTTCTCTTATTGGGCTAAAGCCAAGAACATTGATCCTTTTACTGCCCCTGTTCAGGCAGTCCTGGACTTCTTAGCAGAGATTTTTCATGCAGGCTCCTCTTCTTCCACAGTCAGAGTTCAATTGGCTGCTATTTCCAATTTTCATGTTGGGATAGCAGATCATAATATTATGTCCCATAGGCTCTGCAGGGCCTTCTTGAAAGGAATTTTCCTACTAAAACCTCCAATCAGGAATCCTCCTCCTCAGTGGGATCTAAATTTAGTGCTGACATCCTTGATTCTTCCCCTTGAGCCAGCTGCTTCTTGTTCCTGAAATATCTTTCTTGGAAAACTTTATTCCTAGTGGCTATTACATCAGCCAGGAGGGTGTCTGAACTTCATGCTCTTCGGTTCGACCCCTATTTGGTTTTTCACAAAGACAGAGTATCTTTGAGAACTAACCCAACCTTTTTGCCTAAGGTCGCTTCAAAGAACAATTTGAATCAATCCATTGATCTCCTGTATTTTTCCCTAACTATTCAGATAGAGCTGAACAAAAGCTACATTATCTTGATGTCCACCGTCAACTTAGATGTTATTTGGACAGAACAAAAAATTTAGAAAATCTGATCAACTTTTTGTTTCCTATGCGGATAATAAAAAGGCCTTCCTGTTTCTAAAGTGACTTTGTCTAGATGGCTTTCTTCGGTCATCTCTGAAATTTATCTGCTCAGGGGAAAACAGCTGTGCTCAAAACCTAAAGCACATTCAACTAGGAGCTTAGCTACTTCTACAGCTTTTCAAGCTAGACTTCCTTTAGACACTATTTGTGCAGCGCCACTTGGGCCACTCCTCACACTTTTGTTTCCCATTACAAATTGGACTTGGCCTCCAGGGACAGAGCCAGTTTTGGCTCTACAGTCCTCAAGAGTTTGTTCCATTGAGCCACCCAGGATAGAGGTGCTAGGACGCGGTCCCATCAAGCAAGAATGAAGGCGAGATTGACAACTTAACATTAAGAAGTTATGTACCTACCATAACGTTCCATGTTAGTTGTCTTCTCTGCCTTCTTTCTTGCGACCCTCCCTCCTTCCCCCTGGCCTGGACAGACCTTGTTATAAGAAACTGTTATGCTGAAGACCATTCAGACCTGGTCCTTCTTCCATCTGTAAGTTTTTCTTTCTTCCTTTGGGAAGTATTTTATGCTTGGTGCTATTGCCCTTTGTCATCAAACGAGATCTGGGTACTTACCGCCTTGCATCATGGGATATGGGGCTGCCTCGAG
This sequence comes from Protopterus annectens, assembly GCF_019279795.1. Lineage (NCBI taxonomy): Eukaryota > Metazoa > Chordata > Ceratodontiformes > Protopteridae > Protopterus > Protopterus annectens. The sequence continues at coordinate 710,930,619 of NC_056737.1, forward strand.
CTGGTAAAAGTGACTCTCGAGCTTAGCAAGTGCCGAGTCGGAGCCGAGGGATCGGCTCCGAACCCATCAAGCAAGAAAGAAGGCGAGAGAAGACAACTAACATGGAACGTTATGGTAGGTACATAACTTCTTATTATCATATCCCCTTCGATCTTTGTCCCATCCCTTCAAAAAATCTTCCCGACGTTCCATCCAGTCAAAGGGAAGAAGCAGCATTAGAGATAGAAAAGCTGCTAAGAGAGAGAGTCCTCCAAACAGTCCCTCCAGACCAGATAGGATCCAGATTCTACTCAAGACTATTTTTGGTGCCAAAGAAAACCGGGGACTGGAAACCAATTTTGGATCTCAGTGTATTGAACAAGTTTGAGAGAGTACAAAATTTCCGGATGGTCACTATATAGTCTATCCTCCCACTTTTGGAAAAGATGATTGGATGTGTTGTATAGATCTTCAAGATGTGTACTACCACATGAAGGTGGACAGGCCATCACGAAGATTTCTGCGCTTCCATGCGGGAGACAGTCACTACCAGTTCAGAGTACTGCCTTCAGACTCTCTACAGCTCCCAGAGTGTTCACAAAGTGCATGGCAGTTGTCACAGCTCACTTGCGACTTCAAGGATTCCAGGTGTTTCTGTACCTAGACGACTGGCTCATTTCCACCCCCACCAAACATCTACTGGAAAAACCCTGGCATACTCTCTCCTCGCTGCTCAAAGGCTAGGCATAACTATAAACTGGCAGAAGTCCAATCTCACCCTATCTCAGTCGACAGAATTCATAAGGGTTATCTTGGACACAAAAAAACTGAAGAGCTGCTATTCCAGAGCACAGAATTTTAAGGATAAAGCAACAACTAATTCCAATCCTTTCAAAGGAAAAGTCCACGGCTCACTAGGTCCTACAGCTGTTGGGTTCCATTGCAGCCACCATCACCATTGTTCCCCTGGCCAGGTTTCACATGATGCTTCTATAATGGCTACTGCTCACCCAATGGTATCCTTTTCAGCATCCTCTTTTAGCCATGATTCAAGTAACCCATAGGTGCAAACAGGATTTAAATTGGTGGATGTCACACAATCTCTCTCTTAATGGTCTCTCCCCCTTTCCCCCCAGCAACACAAGGCCATAGTGACCACTGACGCCTCCCTGATGGGGTGAGGGGTGGGGCTATGTCAGGGACAGACAGTCCAAGGCTCTTGGTCCCAACCGGAGGCCCATCTGCATATAAATGTTCTAGAGCTGAGGGTGGTGCTTCTGATGTTGCAAGCATTCCATCCCCTGCTGCCGTCTGGAACAATTGCGATTCAGTCAGACAACTTGGCGGTTTTCTGGTACATCAACAAGCAAGGTGGAACAAAATCTTACCCCCTTTGTCGAGAGGCCATGAGGATATGGCAATGGGCGATGGCTACCAACCGTTTTCTTCTAGCAACGCACATTCCCAGGAGTTCCAATGTGATAGCAGACAAACTCAGCAGGTGCATTCTGCAACCTCACGAGTGGTCCCTGAATCCCTTGATAGCGGCGAAGATCTTCCACCGCTGGAGCCGTCCGTGCTGCGACCTCTTTGCATCTCCAGCCAACTACAAATGCAGCAACTACTTCGCCCTGATTCCCCCTCTGGGACAGTCTCCCAGGGAAGCTCTAGTCCACGATTGGCCCTCGGGTCTTCTCTACGCATTTCCACCCTTTCCTCTCATTCCCCAGTTTCTGAAGAAAGCCCGGCGGTTCAAGAGCAAGGTAATCCTCATAGCACCATATTGGCCATGACATATTTGGTTCCCATTCCTTTGGTCTCACCTACTAAATCGACCATGGATCCTCCATCCAATCCCGGAGTTAATCTCACACCCACAGAACCTGATTCATCCCAATCTGAACAGCCTGAAGCTGACGGCTTGGCTACTCCAGTTCCCTTGATTGACAGGCAGAATGATCTTTCTTTACCCCAGTACTTGATGTTCTCATTGCTTCTCATACGTCCTCCAGTAGAATTACTTATCTGAGCAAGTGGAAAAGATTTACCTGTTGGTTGAAAGATAAACAAGTTAGACCCCTTTTCAGCACCAGTGTCGATAATACTAGAATATCTGGCCAACCTGTTTCAATCGGGTCTATCAGCCTCTTCCATTGGAGTTCATTTGGCTGCAATTTCTAATTTTCATGAGGGTGTCCACGATTCCTCTCTTATGTCCCATAAATTGTGCAAGACCTTCATAAAAGGTGTGAATCATCTGAAGCCACCTTTTAGAAAACCTGTGCAACTTGGGATTTATCACTAGTTCTACAAGCTTTGACAATGGCACCTTCTGAACCAGCCTCTTCTTGCGACCTCAAGTATTTGTCATGGAAAACCTTGTTTCTGGTCGCTATTACTTCTGTCAGACATGTTTCTGAACTTCAAGCTTTGTGTATTAAGAGTCCATACTTGAGTTTTCATAGAGATAGAGGGTCTCTGAGAACTAATCCGTCATTTCTGCCTAAAGTGATCTCTGAAATGTCCATTAATCAAGCTACTGAATTGCCATTTTTCTTTCCCAACCATTCAAACAGAGGTGAGTATTGCCTATATACCCTTGATATACACAGGCAAATCTATTTTTACCTCTACAGGACTAAACATTTTCGTAAATCTGACCAGTTATTCTTGGCCTTTTCTGGATCTAGATTAAGATCGGCTGTTGCTAAGGTCACATTAGCTAGATGGTTGAAGGACTGTGTGACCTTTATTTGCACACAATGTAATATCTCGATGTTCATCATGTTTCACTGTTGAAGTCATTACACTTGGGTTATCCTGCTGGCAGGCTACCCTCAGTCGGCCTGAATTCCAAAGTCCAGGTCAGGCGTCGGTTGCTGTCGCCTCTTCCCTGACGTCAGTGCGCCAGGGGTATAAAAGATGCAGCCGACGCCATTTTCTTCAGTCTTTCTTGCCACGCGGTGCCCGAAGCAAAAGCAGTTCGCAAGTGCCGGTCGGCCATTTCTTGAATTTCAGATCCGAAGTCTTTAATAAAGTGAAGTACCCTGTTGGGGAAACTTTTTTCTTGCTCCAGACCGATGTCAGAAAAAGTTAACAATTGTATTTCTTGTGGGAAGCAAATACCTCATAAGGATTTTCATTCTTACTGAATTCCTTGCCTAGGCCCTGACCACAACGTTGCTAGTTGTCAGTTTTGTGCTAGATTTAACTAACGCACTATTAAGCGTCTGTACGATTTTGCTTTTCATTACTTTGGCCGAAGGTTTAACTATATAATGCCGTCGGAAGAACCGACGACCGGAGTTCATAAAAAGCGCAAGGAAAAAGAAAAGGACAGGCATCCGAGGTCCAAAACCGATGACAAAGCCTTTTCTAGGTCAGTCGCCGGTTCTCACTGAGGCGCTTTCGTAGCCCCTGACACCCGCTACCTCAGAGCCACAGGCCGCCTCCGACTCCCACGTGGAGACAACTAGGCCTCTAAATACTCAAGGTATTGGGCCTTCGGAAACTAATCCCTCAGATGGATCCGGAGCCGCTGAGCAGGCATCGGCTTCTGAGGGTGTTTTCAGACCTACACAGCTTTATATCAAGCCAACTTCAGCATCCAAGACAAAGTCTAAAACAGTTTTAAAGACAAGGAAACAAGTACAGCAATCTCCAGGACAGACTTCCATGCCTAAGAAACAAATGCTTAAAATGGCCGAAGACCTAATTACTTTGATCAGGGGTTCCCATCCCCCTACTGATAAGAGGCCTAGGCAAGACACTGAATATGATTCCTGTGATCAGGTTTCCATTTCCTCTGACTCCTCTTCAGAACAGGGATACTCTATTCCTCCCTATGAGGATTCTGATGCTGAAGAATTTATTCCTTCGGCTTCTCCTCCTGAGGATTACTCCTTTGGGGAAACCCAGCATACCATGAGGGAGCATTTCCACTGGGAGAGCCAAGATTACTCAGATTCTAAGAAAAGGCTCAGAGACTTTCTTTTACTACGTCAGCACAGACCTCTTGCTATTCCGCCTGTTCTAGACATTGTAGATGTATTTTCAGAGTCCGGCCTGTCTCCTGTCTCTCTATCTCCTGCACCTGTTAAACCAGACAGAGATACTACAGAGTTCCAAATTCTCATAAATTTCTATATAAAAACCCTGCTGCTGACCCAGAAACTATTTCTCAGCATCAAGGCCGCTACTGCAAAAAAACCCTGTCCCCTCAGATAGAGATTCAAGGGCACAGGTGGGGGAAAAAAAGTTTACACTTCTGCTACCTTGGCTGTAAGGGCTTTAAATTGTCAGTTTCATTTGCTTAAATATCAGCAATACTTAATGTCTCTGCTTAAAAAGAAAATGTTGACAAATTCTGAATGTTCTGAGAACAAGGAAATGCAGGATTTATTGCATGCAGCTGAACAAGTAGGAAAGCATACTTTGCAATGTGGTTATGATTCACTGGAGGCCTCTTGCAGGGCCGCTGTAACAGGTTCTGTCATTAGAAGGTATGCCTGGTTAAAGGAGCAGACTCTGCCTGATCATGTTAAAGCAAATTTATTGGATGCTCCTTTACAGCATGATACTTTGTTTGGTGTTAAGGCAGAAAAGGTGTTGAAGAAAATGGAGGATAAAGCTAAATCTATGCAGACAGTAAAGGATTTCTTACAGGTACAGCCACCCAGATTTAGCAGGAACTGGCCTTCTAAGAATTGGTCCTTTCCCATGTCAGATAGGCCACAAAGAGGCAGATACAGACGCCCTAGAGGCAGACAACAATCGCAGGGCTCATACAGGCCCAAACAATGGGGTGCTTCTACCTCCAAAAGCGGAGGAGACAAATCACAGCCGTTTAGGAAACAGTCCCAATGACTTCCCTCTGCCAGTGCCAAGCATTTATCTTTTGGCAGCACCCTTAGGGGGAAAGCTAACACTTTTTTCACAATTGGCACATGATCACCCAGGACAAATGGGTCTTAAATATAGTCTCTCAGGGCTACAGGTTACATTTCCATACGCTTCCAAAGGCAAACGTTATGCCAGACCTGCCACACAATCAATGGGCAGAGGCGCAAAAACAAGTTTCATCTCTCATGGACATGAGGGCTATTCAGCCAGTGCCACAACAAGAGCAGAGACAAGGATTTTACTCAAGACTTTTCTTATTACCAAGAAAGGACAAAGCATGGAGACCAATTCCGGACCTGTCTATTCTAAATACTTTTCTGGACGTTCCGAAATTCAAAATGTTGACTCTGCAGCAGCTTCTGCCCATGCTGGGCAAGAAGGCTTGGCTTGTAACTTTGGACCTCAAAGAGGCATACCTGCATGTCCCAATCGGACAGTCTTGCAGAAGATACCTCAGATTCATAGCTGGCTCAATGCACTACCAATTCTCTGCACTGCCCTTTGGCTTATCTACTGCGCCCAGGGTCTTCACAAAATGCCTGGCACCAGTAATTACATTTTGCAGACAGAGGAATTCAAATATATCCCTACTTGGATGGCTGCCTTATTCAAGCAGAGACAAGAGACATTCTACTAAAGCATCTGGCTTTTGTAAAAAGATTACTAATTTGCCTAGGGTACACAGTAAATATAAAGAAATCAAAGTTAGTACCCTCTCAAGAGATAATATTCCTGGGTGCAAGCTTAAATACAACTGCCCAGATGGCTTATCTCACGCCAGACAAAGGCAACTGACTTCTTACTTCACAAGCATGGCAACAAAGACCCAGTTATCTGCAAGAAAAATTCTGCAGGCTCTGGGCTGCATGGCATTCTGCTAATTCCATATGCAAGACTGCATACAAGGAAACTACAGTGGTATCTAAAAAGTGTTTGGACTCAACATTGCCACAGCCTGGAATCATTAATTTCTCTCATTCCCTGCCTGCAACAGGAGTTTCGATGGTGGGCACAGGTCTGTCACCGCAACAAGGGACAGCCATTCTCTTTACCCACAGCCAGGCAAACACTAACAACAGATGCATCAAATTATGCCTGGGGGACCCATATGGCAGGAAAATGTATTCAGGGCACATGGCCCGCAAACCAAAGGTATCTTCACATCAATCAAAAAGAGATGTTAGCTGTACAAAATGCCCTGACAGCTTTCAAGGACCTACTTCATCCAGGACAGCTGCTGATAAAGACGGACAACACCACAGTCATGTGGTACATAAACAAGCAGGGGGGCACACATTCCTACCCCCTCTGCAGACAAGCCATGATTTTGTAGAACACAGCATTGACTTACCAAGTACACCTGCAAGCACAATTCCTGCCAGGAAAAACAAATGCTGTGGCAGACGAACTAAGCAGAAACATCATGGATCATCATGAGTGGAAACTAGATCCACAAATCTTCAACATGATAACAAGGAAATGGGGATGCCCAGACATAGATCTTTTTGCCTCCCCTCACAACTGCCAACTTCAGAAATTCTGCACAAGGACTTATCACAAACAAGCATGGAAAGTGGATGCTTTGTCATTCAGCTGGAACAACCTTACAGTATATGCCTCTCCTCCCCAAGATACTCCTAAAGGTCAGACAAGAGAAGCCTCAAATGATACTGATTGCCCCGGATTGGCCACACCAACACTGGTACCCAATCATAAGGAGCTTGTCTCAAGGCCCAGTCTGGACATTGCCTCAAATTCCTCATTTACTGACCCAGCAAAACAATCAGATCCTGCACAGCCAACTCAGAACCCTAAATCTAGCTGCATGGCGGATAGTGTAACCATTCAGAATACATCTCGCTCTAAAGCGGTTATGGATGTTATTTTGGAGGCCAGGAGGCCCAGCACCAGAAAATCTTATGCAGAAAAATGGAAGAGATTCTGTGCTTGGAACCAGGCACAAGGAATTGACACGCTTGTTGCAAATATTCCTCAGATTTTACAATATCTGAGATGCTGGACAAAGGCCTATCCTTCTCATTTAAGATCCATGCCTCTGCCATTTCAGCTCATTACAATATGGACCCACCTATATTTTCACATCCATTGCTTAGGCAGAGGGGCCAAAAACATAAGACCTCCAAGGAAAGCACCAGTACCTGCATGGGACCTCAATTTTGTCTTGGAAAAACTCACACTGCCTCCTTTTGAGCCAGCCAATACAGCTGAGATTAAATTCTTATCATGGAAAACATCTCTGCTCCTAGCAATAACTTCAGCCAGAAGAGTCTCAGTTACAGGCATTAATGGCTGTGGAACCTTTTATTATCTTCCATCTGGACAGAGTTTCTCTAAGGACAAACCCAACATTTATGCCTAAAGTAATGTCCAGTATGGCTCTTAACCAAACCATTCATTTGCCTACTTTTTACCCAAACCCACAGAATAAAGGGGAGAGACTTCTGCATTCTTTGGACATAGACAGCTACGCTTCTACTTGGACAAAACTAAGGCTTTCAGAAAGACAGAGCAACTTTTAGTGGCATATGCTGCAGGATCACAAGGAAAGGCTGTCTCAAAGCAGACTATTTCAAAATGGATAGGACACTGCATTCGTTTCTGCTATTCACAACATGGCAAATCAGTGCCTAAGGGCATTAGACCTCATTCTACCAGGGCAGCAGCCACCTCAGCAGCCTTCCTCAGAGGAGTACCAACCAAGGATATTTTGGAGGCTGCAACTTGGACTTCAGTGCACACTTTTACTAAGCGCTACCACTTACCTCTTTACTCTAAATCCAGAGCAGGCTTTGCCACTGCAGTTCTGCAGAGCCTTATAGCCACTCCTAATTCTATTTAGACCCAGCCGCCCAACCTCAGCTTTGGGATTCAACATCAATCAAAAAGAGCACACACTGCAACAGTGAAACACGAACATAGTACAGTTGTGTACCTACCATAAATGTAGTTGTTCGAGTGTATTCACTGTTGCCATCCAGGTTACCCACCCACCATCCCCCTTTCTTTGCAGGGACTTATCTGTACTTCTCTATTCTATACAACCTATGTGGTGTATTTGCTTGTAGATGAAGGTATTTATTTTAGTGCATGCTTTTTTAAGCAATTTTTTTTAGCCTACCCTTTTGGGGGCGCCTGACATCTGGGGCAAGAAAAACTGAAGAAAATGGCGTCGGCTGCATTTTTTATACCCCTGGCACACTGACGTCAGGGAAGAGGCGACAGCAACTGACGCCGGACCAGGACTTTGGAATTCAGGCCGACTGCGGGTAGCCTGCCAGCAGGATAACCCAAGTCTAATGACTGCAGCAGTGAGTACACTCGAACATCTACATTTATGGTAGGTGCACAACTGTACTTTAGCCTACTACCATGAAAGCTCATTCAACTAGGTTGGTGGCAACTTCTGCTGTCTTCCATGCCAGAGCTTCTTTACATGACATCTGTGCAGCCGCAACTTGGGCTACGCCTCATACCTTCATCAGTCATTACAAATTGGATTTGGCCTCCAGGGGAAGAGCATCTTTCGGTCCTGTGGTGCTCAGGAATGTCCTTCCATGAGAGCCTCCCAGGAATAGAGGTAGCTGGGGACACTGTCCCATACATAAGGAATGAACGAGGATTAACAATATCAGATGAAGTTATGTCTTATAACGTTTCATCTGTATTGTTGATCCTGGTTCAGTCATTACGACCCTCCCTCCTTCCCCCTCCTGTGTTTTCTAGTGCATATCACCATCCAGTTCTCTTAGGTTATTTGACCAGAGGTAGCCTCTACCTTCTTTAACTTGCAAACTCAATCTGAGGTAACAGGGAGAGGGGAATTGTGGGGAAGAGATTAGCTCGAGAGTTTGAAGCTGACGCAAGCTTGGAAAATGGCCGGCTCGGAACTGATACCCATACGTAATGACTGAATGAGGATCAACAATACAGATGGAACGTTATGGTAAGACGTAACTTCTTTTTCAGGCTCCTAACCATGGTAGGCTGACTGGCTGTTCTTCATGATCTTTTGATGTGGTTGTCCTATCTCGCCTTCATTCTTCACTGGTTGGGTTTGGAACCAATCCTCAGTTCCAACTCTCCCGTATACAAAAGCTCGGTCTTCCACTGGCTTGTGGCTGTATCCCTATCCCATCATGCCCTAGTAAAGCTCCCCAGATCGCGTTTGCCACTAAAACAGTTCAGGTGATTCCGCTTTGGTTCTGGCTAAGTTGGACATTTTTTCTTACTCATTATTAATGTAGTTGTTGTTTTTGGCTGTTTATTAAGTTAGCAATTAGTGTTTAAGTAGTTTTTCTGTTGGTTTTGAGAGTTCACGGTTCTGCTTTGCTTCTGGCCTTTGTTTTTCTTCGTTAGGCCTGTGTTACTCCCTAAGCTGGCTTAAATTTAGTGTTTAAAGCCTTTTTTACACACTCGTTTAATTTAGTGTGCATTAAGAAAACTGTTGCTCCTGTTACTTCTTCCTAACCAAAACTGGCAGCTCATTTAAGTTAGAGGTCTGCCGTTGCCCATTTAAGTTAGAGGACCATCTTTCTCCCTTCCCCCTCCCTTTTGAGCCAGGCAGCTTCGTTTCAGTGTATTGCCAGCCTTTCCCCTTCTTCTGTTGTAACTGTTACGTTTTTTTTTTCTTGTTGTTTAAAAAAAATAATATTTTATATATATATATATCTATATATATATATATATCTATATATATATATATATCTATATATATCTATATATATCTATATATATATATATATCTATATATATATATATATATATATATATATATATATATATATACATATATATACATATATATAAATATAGTATAGTGATACATTTGATTTTTTTTTCTGCTAGACTGCTGAGTAGATGGACACACTATTTGTGTATACTTTCTAGGAACTTTTCATCTGCACGAATCCTGTTCTATTTGCCACTCTTTTAGTTCTAGAGTGCTGCTTGAAAGGAAGAACAAGCTTTTATAGCAAGAGTTTTTTTTGAAGTCCCCCTTCACTGAGGCATTAGGAGGAGGTCAGGGATCTTCAAAATTGACCAAGTCTCCTTCATCGAAATCTGACAGATCTGGAAAACAAACATCTCCTTTTTCTGGCCAATCTGAGCCAGCAGAAAAGCTGACCAAAGTTGCATCTCCGGAACCCGAAGATTGCAGGGCCCAGAAAATCTCCCTCACCGGCTCTGATAGTTTAAATTACGGAGCCGGTCCCTGGAATTGGTACCGATCACCTTTACTACAACCAGTAGGATCTCCTGCCCCCACCTCTCGGTCCTCCAGGAGTCTTTCTGTTGATGACGTGCATCGAGTGGTGCACAGACTTTTAAGGAGGATGTCTCCTTTGCTGACATCCTAGAATTCCTTAAACAGAGAGGTGGCTAGAATCCCATCAACCCTTCTGAGGAGTCTGTATACCTGAAAGCTTTTGGGTCTCCCCCTTCCACTACTTCGGTGTCTCTCGCCTTTCAACAAGCTCATGGAATTAGTCAAAAGAAAGGCTTGGGAGTCTCTAGACTCAGTGGAACCTGTTCCTCAGAGGCCAAACAAATTTATAACTGCACCTACAGACAGGGAATATCTTGCTAAGGGTGTCCCAGTGGATGCTATGGTGGTGGCAGCAGCCAACAAAAAGGAACTTTGAGAGACATCCTTGTCTGTCCATCTGACAAACAAGGAGTCTTGAACGCTGGGCAGATACAGAAAGCGCATGTTCTCCTCAGCGACCTTTGCACTCAGATCGCTGAATTATTTAACACACTTTACTAGGTTACAAAGAGATCTCCTAAAGGAGCTAGGAGGTACTGTACAAGGTTCAGTAGCTGCAGGGGTATCAGACAAGTTTTCCTCTCAGCTCTTCACCTTGAACTCTGTGGTTAACACCTCCATGAGGCTTATTTCTTATGCAGCAGATGGAGCGAGTAGGGCAGCTGGTTCAGGAATTTCCCTGAGGAGACGTTCCTGGATGCGCTTATGTGACTTTGTGGAACCCTTTAAGTCTGCCTATTTTAATGCCCCCTTCAATGGCTCCTCTCTCTTCGGACCAGAAGTTAAGGACACACTCACCAGGTGTGAGCAAGAAGGGGAAACCTCTTTTTGCTGTAGGAGTCCATTTTTCCCTACCTTCTAGACCTTACCCAAAAGGTCAAAAGGGAGGAAAGATGTGGTTCCAAAAGTCTGAGAGTTTTTCAGGACACATGTAGTGACTCTTCCCCCAGGGGCAGAGGGGGATGTAGTAATGGGGGGTGTTGTCCACGCAGCAGTGGGGGTCTACAAAATCAGGGCAACAGGGATTCATTGTGTGGTAGGCCCTTTCAGCACTCCTGAAGGGAGGCCCATGTGTCCATCTCTGGAGGCAGTCAGGGGTCGGTTATATTTGTACCAAGAAACCTGGCTGGAAATAAAAGACAAATGGGTACAAAATATCATATCCAGGGGCTACTCTTTTCCCTTCTCCCTTCCTGTCCCAAACATAAGGAACACCCCGGACGTTCCACCCAGTCAGAGGGAACAGGCAACTCTAGAAATTCAAAAGTTGCTGGACAAGAGAGTCATCCAGAGAGTCCCCGCAAACTAGATAGGATCCGGAACTTACTCAAGGTTCTTTTTAGTGCCAAAGAGAATAGGGGACTGGAGGCCCATTTTGGACCTCAGCAGTTTAAACGAACCAGTAAGAAAGACAAAGTTCCGGATGGTAACACTGCAGTCGATTTTCCTTTTCTGGGAAGAGGCAATTTGATGTGCTGTACAGACCTTTAGAATGCGTACTACCACAAAAAAATGGACAGGTCATCCAGGAGGCATTTGTGCTTTCGGCTGGGAGCCAGTCATTACCAGTTTTGGGCCCTGCCCTTTGGTCTCACTACAACACCCCAGAGTGTTTGTGTATGGCAGTGATCATGGCTAACTTGAGACGTCTGGAATTCTGAGTGTTTCCATATCTAGACAACAGGCTGCTAACCGCCACCAGCAAGCATCTATTACTAAAAACAAGAGACACCACATTACTTCTCTGTTCTCACCTGGAAATCATGATAAATTATGAAAAATCTGCCTTGTTGCCATCTCAACATGGTGTTTTTATAGGTGCAGATCTAGAGACAACAAAAATGATGGCAAAACCTCCTCCAGAAAGTTTTAGTTTTGCAACATCAGGTCTTAAACCTTCTTTCCAAGAAAAGAGTACAGGCAAGGACAGTTCTGAAAGTCTTGGGAACTATGACAGCAGCGGTAAACTTAGTTCCATTAGCACGCATGCACATGTAAATTCTGCAGTGGCTACTGTTCACTCCGTGGTCATTGCAGGAACTACCTATGTCTCACCAAATTCTGCTAACATAGTCCTGCAAGAAAGACCTTCGCTGGTGGCTTCACAACACTCGCGTGACATCAGGTAGATCCTATTCCTTCCACAGCCTTTACCAAAATTAATCACGGATGCCTCACAGATAGGGTGGGGGGGGGCATTATTTGGGAAGGACAGTCCAAGGCACTTGGCAGGATCACGAGGCCCATTTGCTGATCACTGTCCTAGAGATGAGAGCGGTGCTTTTGGCATCGCAGGCACTTCAGGACTCTCTTCCACTGCAATACAGACAGGCAACATGTCAGTTGTTTGGTACGTAAACAAACAAAGAGAAACCAGGTCCTACTCCATTTGTCGAGAGGCCCTGTTGTGAGTATGGTAGTGGGCAACCTCCTCCCAATGCTTTCTGATAGCAATGCACATCCTGGGGAAATCCAACGTGATAGCAGACATACTCAGGAGAGCTATTCTGATGCCTCACGAGTGGTCCCTAAAGCAAGAAGTAGCGGAGATGGTTTTCCACAAATACCGCCAGCCTTGCTGCAGCCTTTTTGGCACATCCATGAATGCCAAATGCAGCAGCTATTTTGCCCTAATCCTAACTCCAGGGGAGTCACCAAAGGATGCACTTGTACACGATTGGCCCTCAACTGTCTTCTGTGCCTTCCCTCCCTTTCCCTTGATACCCAAAGTTCTTCAGAAAGCCAGCTTATTGGGAAGCAGTCTGATTCTCGTCACCCCATACTGGCCTCATCAGATTTGGTTCCCCTTCCTTTGGCCTCATCTCCAGGAGCAGCTGTGGGTTCTGGTCCCATTTCCAGACTTTCTGGTTTATGCATCAGGAACGCTCCATCCCTGTCTTCAAACCTTCAGATTGACAGCTTAGTTGCTCCAATTCCAAATATAGCCAGGCTCCCTAACCTTTCTTCTTCTGTGAAACATAGCTTGATCTCATCTCATAAGGCTTCAGCAAGAAACTACATGAGTAAATGAAAAAGATTTTCTTCCTGGGCATTAAGTAATCGCATTGATCCCTTTTCTCCACCTATAGGTTCTGTTCTTGAATTTCTAACAAAACTATTTAATGAAGGCACAGCTGCAGATACCATTCGAGTCCAGTTAGCAGCAATATCTAATTTTCATATAAGTGATTTAGCCCCAAATCTGATTTCTCACAGACTATGCAAAGCCTTCCTGAAGGGCACTATTTTGTTAAGACCACCCATTAAGACCTCTCTACCACCATGAGACCTAAACTTTGTTTTGTCCTGTTTGATTCTTTCCCCCCTTTGAACCTGCATCATCGTGTGATCTAAAGATGTTCTTCGTGTTTCACTGTTGCAGTCATCACACTTGGGTTATCCTGCCAGGGGTAGCCCTCATTTGGCCTGAATACCAGAGGCTTAGTATTTCTGCGTTGGTTGCTGTGTGACGTCAGGTCGTCAATGGTATAAAAACAGGCAGCCGACGCCATTGCATCAATCGTTCTTGCCGAGCAGCCCGAAGCAGAAGCAGTTCGCACGAGTGCGGTCAGCCGCTACCTGAGTTTTTCTTTTCCGAAATTGGAGTTGAAGTCTTCTAAAGCTAAGTACCCCGTTGGGGATCCTTTTTTCTTGCTCTAACCAATGTCAGAAAAATTTAACAATTGTCTCGCCTGTGGAAAACAAATACCACACCGAGATTTCCATTCTTACTGTGTCACCTGTTTAGGCCCAGACCACGATGTCCCTCGTTGCCAGTTTTGTTGTTTGTTCAATTCCTGAACTATTCATCTGGCCCTTATTGTAGCTAAATACTTTTGCTCTCGATCTCCGTATTCCGAAATGGCTTCGATAAGCCATCCAACTACCAATCTTCCAAAGAAACGTAAGGATAAAGACAGAAACAGACAGCATAGGTCCAAAATTGTTGATGACGCTTCCGTTAAGCTAGTCGCCAGTCCGCCGGTACTCAGTGAGGCACTTTCACAGCCCCTGATGCCTGCATATATGGATTCGCAGGCCACTACAGAGAACCGTTCGGAGTCCGGTATGCCGCGAGACTCATCTTTGACTACGGAACCTGCAGATGTGTCTACCTTGGATGGATCTGGAGCCTCTGCAGGCACCGGCTTCTAAGGAAGTTCTTTGCACTACTGATATTCGACACAAACCGATTACTTATTTTGCGTCTTCAGTTCTTTCTGAACTACAGAGTTTCTAAGGCCCAGAGTACGAGCTACGCCTAAAAGACCGACAACCCAAACTCACACGCCTGCTTCCTTGCCACAATCTCAGATGCTTAAAATTGCGGAAGACCTTATGATGATTAAGGGGCAGCCAACCTTCTCCTGCTAAAAGTAAAAGAGACTTGTCCCCAGCACCTTTATCTGACCAAGAGTCCGACGACTCTGAGGTTTCTGATTATGAAGATATGCCCTTATCTGTTTATGAGGATTGAGATGCAGAGGAATCCATTCCTTCTGCCTCTCCTCCAGAAGATTTTTCTTTTGGTGAAACCCTACATACTTTGAGAGAGCACTTCCATTGGGAATGCCAGGTTATCCTCAGTCCAAAAAGAGACTCATTGAATTTTTAGATTTACCTCAGCTAGAGGTCATCTCCCAAGGGTCTAAAGGAATAAAAGCAACTACAGCTAAGAATCCCACCCCCTCAGACAGGGATTCTCGAGCCTTAGACAGATGGGGTAAAAAAGCATATACTTCTGCAACTCTTGCCATTAGAGCATTACATTGTCAGTTCCACATGCAGAAATTCCAGCAACATATCATGGAACTCATTAAACAAAAAATCTGAAGTAGTTCACTTCATTTGTCCATCAACCTATGGAACATTGATCTAACGGGGTATTGGATCCATATCGGATCTGAGCCGGCAGCTTCCAACAGCTAAGATCCGAGCTCCAAGCTCCTCCCCTTACCCATAATCCCCTGCTATCCCTTCCTGACCTCAGATCTAGTTTGCCGCGGTTCTCTCAGCAGCTTGATCAAGCTTCCAGGCGTGGTGGTTGTCGAATTTGTGAGAAAATTAAAATCTCCTTTTTCTTAGTTTTAAACATTTTTGTGTGTGTGTGATTTAGCATAGTTCCCCAGTAGCATTAACATTTTCTCTACCTGGTGTTTAGCTATCTTTTTAGTGTTATTCCCTCCCCCTCGTGTGCACGTCAGGGTGTGTGGTTTTGGGGCCTAGCGGGTGTGTTGTTTTTTTGTAGGTATGGCGGAGGCACCCAAAACATTCTTTTCAAAGTGTACCGAGTGTGGCCATAAGCTGTCCCCAGCGGATGGCCACACTCGGTGCATTTTATGCCTTTGGGTTGAACATCTTTCCACCGGCTGCACTATTTGCACAGCGTTCAACCCCAGGGCCCTCAAGGACCGGAGGTCTAAGCTGATTCTGGCAGGACTTCTGCCCCCGGACTCGGCTTCGTCCTCCGGTCCCTCCGTGGCGCCTGCCGCGCCACCTGCTGTTCCTCTTCCCCTGGCTGGGACTCAACCTCCCACCTTGGGCCAGGAGGAGAGGGAAGCTAGAAAGGAGAAACGCCGGGAAAAGCACCACAAGTGGCGGGCCGAAGCCACTGCATCGGCCCCGCCAGCCAAACGGGTTTCTCCTCCCAGGGCCTCCGAGTCTTCTCCTTCCCGGCTCTGTTCACCCATCTTTTCGCCGGGGCTGGAGGAGTAGGAGACCCGGTCGCCTTCGAGGTCATCGAGGCGCCACTCCCGGCTCGCCTCGGTGGCCTCATCAAGGTCTACCCAGAGTTTGTCCGATGCAGACTTGGACCAGATGATGTGTAGGTTCCTCCAGGCCCAGCTGCAGATGGGAGTGCTCCTGTCTCTCCCCCTCCAGGGGGGAGCTCGACCCCCTTTTTCTCCCTGATTGCTCCTTCTCCAACCCACTACCGGGGTTCGGAGCCTTCGGAGCCGGGTAGTGTTGGAGCCAGGGGGCTGTCGGCGCCGATAGTATCGGGTACTTCGGCACCGATGGCACCTTCGAGTCTGTCGGGTCTCTTTTCTTCGGATCCGAGCTCTCTGAGCCGAGAGCTGAGTTTCGGATCCGGAGGTGTCAATATGGCTTCGGCTCCGTCTCGGTCGGAGCATACTGGCCCTTTGGCTCCGACTGCGCCGGCTCCGATCCGCACGTCGGAACCAAGGGAGATTCTGCTCTTGGATCCTAGGGAGAGCAGCTCTCCTTCGGCGTTCAATGTCATGGAGAGGGTTTTGTCAAGGGATTCCAGGCCCCCGACTTCAGCTATGCCTCCACCCTGCACTCCCTCTCAGACGGGTCCGCCTTCCATCACCGGCCCCAGGGACAGCCTGCACAGACGTCCCAGATAGTTCCCTTGCTGGAACAGGATGTGGTTGGTGAGGCCTCTTCGGACAGCCCCCCCCCCCCCCGAGGAGGTCCCTCACAAACACAAGTGCAAGAGGAGGCACTTGGACTCCCCTGAGTCCTTGACAGAGGACACAGACTTGGAGGAAGGGGAAGGTTCCCCAAGGTAACCCCCCCCCCCGAAGAAGTCTCCTTCGGAGACATCATGGAGTTGCTTCGGATCAGAGGGGGGTGGTCTGCCCCAAAACCTTCCTCTGACGAGTCTGTGTTTTTGGAGGCGTTTGAAGCAGGCCCGTCTACCTCTTGGGTGTCCCCTCCCGCCGATCCCCTGGTAGACCTGATTACTACCAGGGCATGGAAGGAACCGGACACTGTGGAGCCCATTCCAAAGAGGCCAGACAAAATTCTCAGCCCCCCGCCGATCCCCTGGTAGACCTGATTACTACCAGGGCATGGAAGGAACCGGACACTGTGGAGCCCATTCCAAAGAGGCCAGACAAAATTCTCGGTCCCCCTTTGGACAAGTCATGTTGGAGCAAGGGAGCCCCGGTAGATGCCATGTTGGTGGCGGCCGCCACCAAAAGGGAACTGGCCCAGGAGAGTTCCTCAGTCCATCCTCCAGACAAGGAGTCTCGGACGATGGACCGTCTGGGGAAGCGGGTGTTTTCTTCAGCCACCTTTTCTGTGAGGTCGCTGAATTATATGGCACACGTGATACGGCTCTAGCGGGATCTTATCAAAGAATTCGCTGGGTCGCCCCCGGAGTCCATGTCGGTGGAGGACAAGAAAGTGTACTCTACCCAAATGGCCACTCTCAAATGCATCTCCAATACATCTATGCGGTTACTATCCCATGCCACGGAAGGAGCCACTAGAGCTAGCGGAGCAGGCGTCGTCCTATGGCGACAG
The DNA here is from genome assembly GCF_019279795.1 of Protopterus annectens. NCBI lineage: Eukaryota > Metazoa > Chordata > Ceratodontiformes > Protopteridae > Protopterus > Protopterus annectens. The sequence goes on from NC_056737.1 coordinate 710,948,059, forward strand.
GCGTGGCTTCGTCATTGTGATTTCGCGGAACCCTTTAAGGTGTCGTTCGCAAATGCCCCATTTTATGGTTCTACCCTTTTTGGCAAGACCGTACGCGACACACTGGTCCAGAGCGAGAAAGACGGGAAGACGCTGTCTGCCGTCGGAGTCCGCTTCTCTGCTCCCCAGAGGTCCTTCTCCAGGAATCAAAAGGGACAGAAGAAGATGTGGTTCCGGAAGTCTCAACAGTCCCATTTTGCTCCGGACCCCTCATCCTTCAGAGGCAGGGGAGGACAGGGTGGACACCGCCCTAGAGGCAGAGGGGTCCCGAAGAACTTTGGGTCCAGAGAACCTTTCTCTGATCGGCCCACGCAGCAACCCTGAAGGGTTACCCGACTGCTTCACTCTGGAGGCAGTCGGGGGGCGTTTCTTGAGGCACCTGGCAGCTTGGGAGTCCATTACAACAGATCGCTGGGGGCTTCAGATCATATCCAGAGGCTACAAGATCCCCTTTCTCAATCCCCCTCAGTTCCCGAAGCCTCCCCGATGTTCCACCCAATCAAAGGGAGGCGGCAGCCGAGGAAATACTCCGGCTGCTAGAAAAAAGATCAATCCAGCACGTCACCCCAGACCAGTCCGGATCAGGCTTTCACACCAGGTTGTTCTTGGTGCCAAAAAAGACAGGGGACCTAAGACCAATCCTCATCCTGTCCTTCCTAAACCTGTCAGTAGCCAAAGAAAAGTTCTGGATGGTCACCCTTCAATCCATTCTTCCCCTTCTGCAGGAGAACGACTGGATGTGCTCCATAGACCTCAAGGATGCATACTACCACATTTTGATGGACAGACGATCCAGGAGGTTTCTCCGCTTCCGGCTGGGAGCCAGCCATTACCATTTCAGGGTCCTTCCCTTTGGTCTCACCACAGCCCCCAGGGTGTTCACCAAAATGTTAACTGTTGTAGCGGCCCACCTGAGACTCCAGGGAATTGAGGTCTTTCCGTACCTGGACGACTGGCTCCTGACCGCCCCCACCAGGCATCTACTATGCACTGCCAGGGATTACTTTCTCCATCTAGCTCCCCGGCTGGGGATCACGATCAATATCGGGAAATCTTCCCTTCTTCCAACTCAGATCCTAGATTTCAACGGAACCAGATTGAACACAAACCAGCTTCTAGCCTTCTTGACTCCGGACCAGCTACGAACTCTGAAATTCCATGTACTGGCCCTTCTACAATCCCCAGCTCCCCCTGCGGAATTGGTCCTCGGGGCTCTAGGCTTGATGGCGGCAACCATCAACCTACTACCCATGGCGCACTTAAACATGAAAGTTCTTCAATGGACTTTGCTAGTCCAGTGGTCCTTCCTGCGACATCCCCTGAGCTTCCCTGTTCCTCTCAGCAGGGTGTGCAGGAAAGCCTTCTTATGGTGGCTCCAGTCCCCGGACCTCCAGAAGGGGTGCCCCTTCTCTGTGTCCCCTCCTCTAGCCACGGTGACCACGGACGCCTCTCACCTTGGGTTGGGGGGCACTGCTTGGGCATGACCGTCCAAGGCACGTGGAACCTTTCGGAGACTTCACTGCATATCAATGTCCTAGAGATGAGAGCGGTGCTTTTGGCGTTGCAAGCACTTCAGAGCCTTCTTCCCTTGGGGACAATTGCGATCCAGACAGACAACATGTCGGTCGTCTGGTATATCAACAAACAAGGGGGAACCAGGTCCTATCCACTTTGTCGGGAGGCCATGAGAGTGTGGGAATGGGCGATGTCCACCAATCGCTTTCTCATAGCGACGCACATTCTGGGACGGTCCAACATCTTGGCAGACAGACTGAGTCGAACCATCCTCTCACCGTACGAGTGGTCTCTGAACCCCAGAGTAGCGAAGCAAATCTTCTCCAAATGAGGTTAACCTTGTTGCGATCTTTTCGCGCCTCCTTCGAACGCAAAGTGCAGCGACTACTTCGCTCTAATTCCCCCACCGGGGAATCCCCCAGAGACGCTCTGGTGCATGTTTGGCCACCCGGTCTACTTTATGCTTACCCTCCTCTGCCCCTGATGCTAAAGTTTTTACAGAAAGCCAGACAGTTGGGGAGCAGAATAATCCTCATTTCCCCATTCTGGCCTCGTCAAGCTTGGTTCCCATATCTATGGTCTCATCTAGTGAATCCCCCATGGATTCTAGATCCCATCCCGGATCTGATCTCTCACCCATCAGGCCTGTCAACCCCGAATCTGGACAACCTGAAGCTCACAGCTTGGTTGATCCAGTTCCAGTGATAGCTAGGACTCCCAGTATCTCGTCCCCTGTCAAGGCTATTCTAGTAGCCGCTCACAACCCATCTACTAGAAGAATTTATAATAGCAAATGGAAGCGTTTTTCTATTTGGGCGGAGCATCAGAACTTACATCCCTTTACAGCTCCTTTGCCAGCAGTACTAGATTTTCTGTCAGGATTGTTCGACCAAGGTGCTAGCTCTTCTACAGTCAAAGTCCAGTTGGCTGCAATCTCTCATTATCATGTTGGCAGTGATCTCGGCCCTTTGACTTCGTCCAAATTATGTAAGACCTTCCTAAAAGGCACTTTCCTACTAAGACCTCCGGTTAAAGATGCAGTCCCTCCTTGGGATTTAACTCTTGTACTTCAGTCTCTAACAACTCCTCCCTTTGAGCCTGCAACTTTGGTGGATCTGAAATACTTATCTTGGAAGACAGTTTTTCTTGTTGCCATAACTTCGGCCAAAAGGGTCTCGGAGCTTCAAGCCCTTTGCGCCAAGCCACCATATTTGATTTTTCACAAAGATAGAGTCTCGCTAGTTACCAACCCCTCTTTTCTGCCCAAAATTGCTTTGGAGTCTAATATCAACCATTCTATTAATTTACCAGTCTTCTTTCCAAATTATCAGAACAAAGGTGAATACAAGTTGCACTCTCTAGATGTACATAGACAACTAAGATTCTGTTTGCACAGGACAGCTGATCACAGGAAATCAGACCAGCTTTTTGTATCCTTTGCTAAATCCTCTTTGGGATAACCTGTATCAAAAGTCACATTGTCCAGATGGATTTCCCAATGTATTCTTTTGGCATATGAGAGTTCTGGCCGGCGTGCAGCTCAAGGAGTCCATGCCCATTCTACTCTGTCGATTTCTACCTCTGCTGCTTTTCGATCTAGGGTGTCGTTGGATGACATTTGTTCAGCAGCCACTTGGGCTTCATCTCATACATTTATAAACCATTACAAGTAGGATATTGTTTCCAGAGGGAGAGCATCCTTTGGCTCTGCAGTGTTCCGGAACATCCTTCCATGAGGACCTCCCAAGAATCAGGTAGCTGGGGACTCTGTCCCATAGGTTGATGGACAAATGAAGTTTACTTCAGATTAAGAAGTTCTGTACTCACCATAATGTTCCATCTGAGTAGGTAAACTTCATTTGTCACCAACCGTCCCTCCCTCCATCCCCCTAACCTATATGGATGTTCAAAGGACTCCTGCTTTCATGGCGGATTGTCTCTAGGTTAGAGTATGGAGGTGGTTCTTGGTATCATATAGTTTATGGATAAGCAAACTCGATCTGAGGTCAGGAAGGGATAGCAGGGGGTTATGGGTAAGGGGGTGGAGCTCGGATCTTAGCTGTTGTAAGCTGCTGGCTCGGATCCAATACCCCGTTAGATCAGTCTCCCATAGGTTGCTGACAAATGAAGTTTACCTACTCAGATGGAACGTTATGGTGAGTACATAACTTCTTATTATCCACCTTCCCTGACTGTGGAGAAAATAAAGATTTACAGGAACTTATGCATTTTGCAAGCCAAATCAGTAAGCATACCCTGCAATGTGGGTTGATGCCCTAGAACCATCCTGCAGGGCAGCAGTCACAGGTTCTGTACTTCGAAGGCATGCTTGGCTTAAGGAACAGACCTTGCCAGATCATGTCAAATCAAAATTATTGGACTGACCTCTGAACAAAGACAATCTGTTTGGCACCAGAGCAGAAGAGGTTTTAAAAAAGATGGAAGAAAAAGCTAAATCTATGCAGACAGACTTTTTGCAAGTTCAGCCTCCAAGATTCAGTAGGCATTGTCCCTCAAAGCATTGGTCCTTTCCTCCCCCTCAAGGCCACTTCAGACAAGACCTAGGGGTAGCAGACTCCACAGACAGCAGTCTAAGGTTATGCAGAGATCTAAACATTGGAGTACCTCCACTTCTAAACCAGGGAGTGCTAAGCCACCCCCTTATGGAAAGAATTCCCAATGACTCCTCAACTCCTCCTGTCTCCTCTGCCCATCTGTCAGTGCCTCTAGGAGGAAAACTTGCCTCCCATGCAGAAAACTGGGCCTCCATCACCAACGACTGATGGGTCCTCAACATAGTGTCCCAGGAGTACAAATTTTATTTCCACACCTTGCCACCACTAAAGGGATTCCCCAGAATTTCCACCAAGCCAGTTTGCAGAGGCACAAAACCAAGTTCGTTCCCTGCTCTCCATGAGGGCTATTCAGCCTGTCCTTGGAGATTAGATAGGCCAAGGGTTCTATTCCAGGCTTTTTCTAGTACCCAGAAAAGAGGGCACCTGGTGGCCCAATCTTAGATTTATCTATTCTAAACACCTTCCTGGTGGTACCAAAATTCAAAATGCTCACACTGCAGCAGCTTCTCCCTGTGCTATCCAAAGATGCCTGGTTAGCCACTCTAGACATCAAAGTGGCATATCTGCATATCCTAATCAGAGATTCTTGCAAAAAATATCTACATTTCAGGCAGGATCTATGCCTTATCAGTTCCCTGCTCTTCCCTTTGGCTTATCTTATCTTAATTATGGAGAAATGTATTCACCATCAGCTAATGGACCACTTAACTCAATATAACTTACTAGCTAACTGCCAGCATGGCTTTAGGCCATTTCATAGTACCACCACATCTCTCCTATCCTTTACTGATTGCATCAGTAGAAACCGCAACAACAACATCCTCTCATCAGCACTCTTTGTAGACCTGTCAAAAGCCTTTGATATGGTAAACCACCTCCTGCTCATAAAAACCCTAGAATCTCTTTCTCTAGACCCCAAGGCTGTTCACTGGTTCACCTCGTACCTTAGCAACAGGCAGTTCTCTGGGAAAACAAACTTTCAATCCTTCTGCCAGTCTCTCTTGGGGTCCCTCAAGGCTCCATTCTAGGACCTCATCTCTTCTCTTTATTCATAAATGGCTTACATGCAGCAATACCTCAAGCTACATGGATTCAATATGCAGATGATTCTACACTTGTGCGTTCTGCTAAAAACACATCTGAACTACAAACACTAACACAGAATGTATTTAGCACAGTTGAGGCATGGTTCTTGAAACGTTGCCTCCTTTTGAATGCCAAAAAAAACAAACTTTTGCTCTTTAGACCTAATAGTAAGCCCCCCCCCCCAATAGAATTCTCTATCATATCCAATAATGGAACACATATATCCCCTGACTCTACCACCAAGCTGTTAGGTATTATAATCGACAATAACCTCACTTTTGATAATCACATTAGTAACACTATTAAAACCGTAAATAGAAAACTGAGCTCCTTTTATAGAATTAAAACCTTTTTAACTCCAACAGCCAAAACTACACTTGCTCACTCTCATCTTATTTCTACTCTTCTTTACGCTTCACACATATACACTAACCTAAAGAAAAATAATCTCACTAAACTAGCAAACACATACAATAACATTGCCAGATTTGCTACTGGGAACCCATTTAGAATTCACCACTGTCAGAATCTACAGCAACTAAACTGGCTTGAACTAAAAAACATGCCGACACTTACCCAACTCACCTTTGTCCATAGGATATTTTACCAACCTATTAACATCCCTATACTTTCTAACCTTATTTCCCTTTATGCTAATCTAAATTCATTACACTCTTCGAGCAAACTTCTTGTGAGGTTAACTAACAACATCGCTGGTGACTCTCTATTCTGCAATACCATAGGTAAATATTGGAATCTTCTACCTACTGCTCTAACTTCTAATCCCTCCCCCTTCCTCTTTAAACAAAATCTTAAAAAATATCTTAAAACACACTGTTTATGCCCATGCATCAATCCTGACTAATCTTGTGATTCCACTAATTATTTTTTTATACTACCTTCTTTCATTGCTCTCTACTGCTTCCCCTTGGTACGCTTATTTCAAAAGCACATTTGCAAGTAGTAACTGTTACAAATTATTATAAAACTTTGGATGTGAAATTAATTGCTGAATGTATTTATATCTTCACAGATGTTTTAATATAACAGAACTCTCCTATCTTGTATTCTGAAAATAGAAATTGGGTGATGTCCTTCCTAGTATATATGCATGATTAGTTTAATGTAGTTTAGAATCATGAATCATGTTTTTGCCTGGTATTTTCTAACTCCTTTATTTGCTTTTGTAAATAATTTCTCTGTATTTGTTTCTATGTGGAGCTTTTCTCCCCGGGCCTCTGCTGAAAATGGAAATGTATCCAGTTGGACTAGCCCGGTAAACAAATGTAAAATAAAAATAAATAAATTATCCACTGCTCCCAGAGTTTTTACAAAATGCCTGGCTCCAGCTACTGCTTATTGCAGACAAAGAAATATTCAAATTTACCCTTACTTGGGCGACTGCCTGATTCAGGCAGAGAGTCAGGAAAAGCTGTTCCAGCACCTGACATTTGTAAAGGACCTTCTAACTTCACTGGGGTACACTATCAACGAGAAGAAATCCAAACTTGTCCCCAGTCAAAAAATTGTATTCCTGAGAACAAGCCTGGACACTGCATCCCAGATGGCATTTCTAACTCCAGAAAAACAAGCCTATCTGACAGGCTGCTTCTCTCAACTGGCCACCAGAAACCAGTTAATCATAAGGAAAATCTCTAGGGTTCATGGCCTCCTGCATTCTACTAATTCCATATGCCAGACTGCATATGAGGAAACTTTAGTGGTACTTAAAAAGCCTTTGGTGTCAATATTCACAGGACCTGGAAACTATTATACCTATGATATCCTGTCTAAGGAAAGATTTTCTTTGGTGGGCAGCAGCATGCAACCACAACAAGGGACTTCCTTTTTCACAGCCCCACGCCACCCAGACCCTAACCACAGATGCATCAGACTATGCCTGGGGTGCTCACCTGGATGGCAAGTGCATTCAGGGCCATTGGATCCCAAACCAAATTCATCTGCACATTAACCAAAAAGAGATGCTAGCTGTTCAGCACGCTCTGACAGCTTTCAGTCCCCTGCTGTCTCCGAGGCCTCTGCTTATCAAAACTGACAACACCACAGTAATGTGGTACATAAACAAGCAGGGGTAGCCCACTCTTACCCTCTATGCAGGCTAGCCATGACCCTTTGGAACACGGCCTCAGCCATGCATATTCATCTGCAAGCTCAGTTCCTGCCAGGCAACCAAAACTCTGTCAGACAACTTAAGCAGAAATCTCCTAGACCCACACGAGTGGCAATTAAACCACAACGCCTTCAACCTTGTGACCCAAAAATGGGGTACCCCGAAGGTGGACCTATTTGCCTCCCCCTACAACCACCAGCTCAACAGATTCTGCACCAGGGAACCTCACAGCAAGGCCTGGAAAGTGGATGCCCTATCCTTCCAATGGGCAAACCTCTCAGTCTGTGCATTTCCCCCTCTACCTCTTCTGACTAGAGTATTACTCAAAATAAGGGAGGAAACACCAAGGGCAATCCTGATTGCCCCAGACTGGCCACGCCAACACTGGTACCCACTACTGCGCAGTCTGTCCTCATTGCCTCCATGGCACCTACCCCAGATTCCAACTCTCCTGACTCAGCAGGAGGGAGAGTTCTTGCATCCACAGTTGCAGACACTGAACCTAGCAGCCTGTCTTATTCCTTTACTTCTCCTCCAGTGGCCACCCTAAGCAAACAAGTCCTGGATGTCATACTTGAAGCCAGGCAACCAAGTACTAGAAAATCCTGTGCTGACAAGTGGAAAAGGTATTGTTCCTGGATCCAGACTAAAGGAGCTGACCCAGCACAGCCCTCCTTACCTCTCATTCTGGATTACTTAGCAGAACTACTCCACAGGGGCCTATCCTTCTCTTACATTAAATTCCATGCCTCTGCCATCTCTGCACATTACAGCACTGAGCCACCTCTCTTCTCACACCCTCTCAACAAACAATTCCTGAGTGGTGAACAACTTAAGGCCACCAAGAAGAGCTCCTACTCCTGCTTGGGACCTAAACTTTGTGTTGGAAAAGCTCACGCTCCCCCCACTTTGAGCTTGCAGCTTCAGCAGAGTTAAAATTTCTCTCTTGGAAAACAGCCCTACTTCTGGCCAACACTTCCGCTAGAAGAGTGTCTGAGTTACAAGCACTTATGGCTGTGGAACCTTTCATCTTTTTTCTTGCAGACAGGGTTTCCCTCAGGACTAACCCAACTTTCATGCCTAAGATGGTGTCCAGTGTGGCTCTCAACCAATCTATTCATTTGCCCACCTTTTTCCCTAAACCTCAACATAAGGGGGAAATGAAAGGGGGAAAATGATCCTGCACTCTTTTTAGATGTGCACAGACAGCTCAAATTCTACCTGGATAGGACTAAGCCATTTAGGAAATCTAACCATTTACTAGTCAGCTTTGCACTAGGGGCAGAGGGCAAAGCTATATCAAAACAAACCATCTCAAAATGGATAGCACACTGCATCCATTTCTGTTATAAACACCATGGGAAACCACCCCCACTGGGGGTCAGAACACATTCAACTAGGGGAACTAAAACCTCTACAGCCTTTTTCAGAGGGGTCCCTACCAGGGACATCCTGGAAGCTGCAACATGGAGTTCTGTTCATACCTTCACCAAGCATTACCACCTGCATATGTTTTCAAAATCCAGGGCAGGCTTTGCAACCGCACTCCTGCAAGGCATTCTTGCCTGCCCCAACTCTTCTTGACTGCCTCCACCTGATCCTCAGCTTTGGGAATCAACCCAAGTGTGATGACTGCAACAGTGAAACGCGAAGAACATAGTACAGTTGTGTACACTCACCATAAATGTAGATGTTCGAATGTATTCACTGTTGCAGTCCTGGTTTCCCACCCTCCAGCCCCCTTGTTTCTTTCTCTCGCTCTTCATCACCCTTACTCTGCTGTTGATATTTACTTTCTACTGCTGGTGTTACTCCACCATAACTTAGCTCCCTTTTGGGGGCTCCTGACATTTTGGGCAAGAAACACTGATGTAATGGTGTCGGCTGCCTGTTTTTATACCACTGACTTGATGTCAGTCCTGGAGCGACAGCAACTGACGCAGAAATACTAAGCCTCTGGTATTTGGGCCGACTGAGGGCTACCCCTGGCAGGATAACCCAAGTGTGATGACTGCAACAGTGAATACACTTGAAGATCTACATTTATGGTAAGTGTACAAAACTGTACTTTCGTGACATGGAAAACAATTATTTTGATTGCCATCACTTCTGCTAGAAGAGTTTCAGAGCTGCAAGGAGTATCGACAAAGCCCCCTACATGCTTTTCCACAAAGACAAGAGTATCCCTTTGAACAAACCCATCCTTCCTACCAAAGGTATGCTCAGAATCTTATTTAAATCAGTCCATAAACCTACCAGTGTTTTTTTTCCCAACTATGGCAACAAGGCGGAATATATGCTATACCAACTGTATGTACATAGACAATTACGTTTCTACTTGCATAAGACAAAGGACTTCAGAAAATCGGACCAATTATTTGTTTCATTTTCAGAAGCTAAGAAAGTGCTCCTGTGTCTAACGTCACACTTTCAAAATGGCTATCAGATTGTATTACTTTTATATACAAATCTAACAACAAAGGTCTTCTCTGTAAAGTCAAGGGTCATTCTATGAAAGTCATAGCAACTTCGTCTTCTTTTTGCGCTAGACTACCAATTGATACCATTTGTGCTGCTGCAACATGGGCAAGGCCTCATACCTTTATCACTCATTACAAAGTAGATTTGGCCTCCAGGAGCATGACCTCTTTTAGGTCCACTGTTCTGAAGAATATTTTCCCATGAGCTGCCCAAGAAACACTGAGCTAGGAACGCTGTCCCAACCAGTGAAGAATGAAGGCGAAATAGGACAACATCACATAAAGAGTTATGTACTCACCATAACGTTCCATGTGCATTGTCCATCTTGCCTTCATTCTTGCATCCCAGCCTATGGCTTCTGGAGGACCGAGTGGTTACATTGGCAAGTATGTTCTCTGACCTTCTTCATTCTTCTATAGCATGCATTAATAGTCCATTGGGTAACTGTTATCAGCAAACAAGATCTGGGGAGCTTTACTAGGGCATGATGGGATAGGGATACAGCCACGAGCCAGTGGAAGACCTCAAGCTTTTGTATACGGCCGAGTAGGAACCGAGGATTGATTCCGAACCCAACTTGTGAAGAATGAAGGCAAGATGAACAACCCACATGGAACGTTATGGTGAGTACATAACTTCTTTTTTTTGTATCAGTTGTATTGAGAGTTTGTATTTCAGAATATGTGAGCATTATAGAGCATTAGAATATCATAGAGTATTCCTGAGCAAGGGCAGTCTCTGGATTATGAACCTGTTTTTCCAGCATGTTCTGTTGGTTGTGGTAATGAGGTTGAGGTCCCTGGAGCATGTGGTGCAAAGGGATTGAGATTTCTTTAGATGTAGCATTTCTAACAGAGCCGGGTCAAGCATAGATGGACTCTAAGTGAGCAATATGAGACAGAGAATATTTTTTTAGTCTGTCCATATAGAACAAATGTTTAAGACCTAGGATCCTCTTTGTGAGGTACTATTGTGGCCTCTCCAGTTGTTGTAGGTGTTTAGTGAGGTACATGCCATGTGGGGCATTGTACTCTATGATTGGCCTAATGAGGGAAAAGTAGAGGGAGACAGTGACCTCTTTCTTCTTGGATGCAAAACCCTTAGTAATGAGATGTGCCACATAGAAGGACTTTCTAACCACAGTGGCAATGTGGTAGTCAAAAGAGAGGTTGCTGTCAACCTGTGTTCCCAGATCTCTTCTAACACCTTCTGTGTTCAGTGGACTACCATCATTGTTGTAATTCTTGGGAACCGGGTTTTTCCCAAAGATGGTGATGACACATTTTTTGGCATTGAGCTTAAGGCCATAGTTCTGACACCAGTCGGTCTCAGTGAGGCCTTTCTGTAGGATGTCAACATCACTTGGGGAGTTAATAGCTCCCAACTTGTATTCGTCTGTGAACTTTGTCAGCTAGAGTCCCTTAGTGTTGGCCTGGACTTCAGAGAAATAGATATCAAACAGGAGAGGACCTAGGACTGAACCCTGTGGGACTCTGCTCGTGACTGGTCGGCAGTCTGACACGGAGTCAGCTACTTTCACACTGCGGGTTCTGTCTGTGAGCCAGTTTGCAACCTGCCTAGTGATATAAATGAGAGAAAAAATCTTCCAACTGCTATGGTGAAACTGCCAATTCAGCAATAAGAACACAAACCAAGGCAGCTGAATCACCGAGGCTAACACTGAATCTCCAAAGATAAAAGCAAAGTTTCTGGCGGATTAATCCACAAGACACATCCAATATCCGTTTTAAAATGAATTTAATGATTCCAGTTAAAAGAAAACAAGAAAGTAAAAGTCCCTGGATGCTCACAAATGATAACTGCTTTCGAATTAATCTTCTTCAGATCGTAGAGAAAGTTGGGACAGTCTTGCTTTTATATATAAAATATTTACATTCTATTGGCCATTACCAATTTGCAATTTGCAGTTAACCAATGACTACTGCGCCTTTCTCATCTCTTTTGCACTTAGAATGTCATGTTTGGTTTACACCCCTAAACTGTTCATATTGACATTTTTAACTAATATGTAAATTAGCTGGAAAAACAACCATTAAGAAACGAGCAAGGTCCATTGTGGCCAATCAAAGTTAGAAGTGTATTCCTAACACAGCTTAATGCATCCTTCCTTCATTGTAGTATGGCAGTGAACTTCTCGCCAGTACTTCACAATGAGAAATTCACTCTTTTTATACTTAAAAAAACTTTTATAAAGTCTTTGCTTTCAAAGGACTTACAAAAAGAAGACTTGTGAGAAGGAAGCTGATCGCAAAGTCATTTTATTATAACTTATACTGCCCAGTATCTTTACAACAATCTGCTTAGCCTGCCATTACAATGGCAGCAGTCCTAAAGTCATGATGATATGCTCGATTAGCAGCACTAATAGTACTGTCCTGATCTTGGGTATAAAATTCAAAATATGGTGCACACACTGAAAAAAAGTGATGTTTTCCCCAAACTTGATTGCTAATGATGGCAGGAAGAAATATTCCCCATTGGTATTATAGTGTGAGAGAGATCTGATTCCTCTATTCATTAAAGCTTGAAATAAACTTTTTCCACAGCTTTCAGTTCTGTATGTAATGCATGAATAAATTGGCCAATACCAATGTTACTACTGCTTGCCGTAATAACTGATATCCAATGATAAAACGTATTCTAAGTGTTTGTCATAGGGCCATAAGAAAAGTTTTCCAATCAACAGAAAGTAGGTGGTACTTGATAAGCATTCCTAATAATGTGTTACTTATCCGTCCCTGCTAACCAGTAGTTAGAAGCTTTCTCTCAAATGCATAGATATAAGTGAACGCTTACTCTGCGTCACTTCATTGCAGCATTCTGCTTACAACAGTCTCACCAAAATCCTGTTCACATGCCAGTAAAGCATCACAGACAACGTAAATGCTTTAAAAAATACGGCTTGAAATAAACTTTTTCCACGGCTTTCAATTCTGTATATAATGCAGGAATGAATTGGCCAATGCCACTGTTACTACTGCTTGCCGTAATAGCTGATATCCAATGACATAATGTATTCTAAGCGTTTGTCATAGGGCCATGAGAAAAATGTTTTCCAATCAACTGAAAGTTGGGTGGTACTTGATAAGCGTTCCTAATAATGTGTTGCTTATCCATCACTGCTCACCGGTAGTTAGAAGATTTCTTTCAAATGCAAAGATATAAGTGAACGCTTACTCTGCGTCACTTCATTGCAGCATTCTGCTTACAACAATCTCACCAAAATCCTGTTCACATGCCAGTAAAGCATCACAGACAACTTAAATGCTTTAAAAAATACGGCTTGAAATAAACTTTTTCCACGGCTTTCAATTCTGTATATAATGCAGGAATGAATTGGCCAATGCCAATGTTACTACTGCTTGCCGTAATAGCTGATATCCAATGACATAATGTATTCTAAGCATTTGTCATAGGGCCATGAGAAAAATGTTTTCCAATCAGCTGAAAGTTGGGTGGTACTTGATAAGCGTTCCTAATAATGTGTTGCTTATAAGTCACTGCTCACCGGTAGTTAGAAAATTTCTTTCAGATGCAAAGATATAAGTGAACGCTTACTCTGCGTCACTTCATTGCAGCATTCTGTCTACAACAATCTCACCAAAGACCTGTTCGCATGCCAGTAAAGCATCATAGACAACTTAAATGCTTTAGAAAACATGTGGTCAGTTTTGATGAAAATCAGATTATAAAACTTTCACTTTATGAACAAAGAGCAGTCTCATATTACTCGAAACCTTGTTGATGTTAAACTTTCATGTTTTCCTTTTAAATTGCTTGTAAACTACACCATAAGTATAGTCATGCAGAATGAATAGGTACTTCACTTCATAAGGAAATTGTTAATAACTCTTTCTGTGCACAACAATGGCAAAACTATAACTGGAATAATTTCAGATAACTCTTCATCTAGATTAGGATTGCATAACATTAGCAAAGCTAGAACTAGAATAATTTCAAATGACTTGGAAGAACAAGTTCCAAAGGAATACCCTTATTATACTTTTTATTTTTTATTATACACTATTGTATAGATAGTAAATGCCAGTAGGTCTATAGAAAGACATTTGTATCTGTTCTTCCATATATATTTAATCCTCTCACACATATTGCTTGGGTTGTAAGTGTTCTTCTAATCTTTGTACATATTATATGCTCTCTCATATGTTCCTTTAACTTATGGTTGGTCTTCTCATCATCAGTATAGGTTTTAACGGAATTATACTGTTTAGACCTGGTGGTTGGTCAGCTCGCAGATTAATTATCCATTTTGTTTCCCTCATTTCTGTAAGATTTTCTATATCACCTTTTCTTGGACCAAAATACACAACTTCCATCACTTTGAATACGAATGAGTGATCTTTATTAGAGCTAATATGCAGTGCCAATGCATTATGTGGGTCATTATTGACAGTGTCCCTTTGATGTCTCTGTATTCTTTTCTTCAACATTTGGTTGGTCTTGCCCACATAAAAAGATGGGCAAGACTTGCATGTAGCTAAATAGATAACATTGGTGGTGATGCACGTGGCCTTAACATTAAAAATATGAGTTCTCTTGATTCTTGGATTTTCAAATTGGTTGCTACTGTCTATAAATGGACAGGCAACACAATGGCCACATCTGAATGTTCCTTTGCGGCCTACTATTTGTTTTTTATCATTACCATTGGTATTACATAATAGTCATTTCAAGTTCTTTCTATTCTTAAATCCAAATTTTGGTCTATCTCTCACTGTTTCCTTCAATTGTGGGTCTTGTGTCAATATGGGCCAAAATTGTTGTATCACACCTTGAATTTGATGATTATCAGTACTGTAAGTTAATAAAGCTCTGATTCCCTCCTTTTCATCCATATTTCTATTCCGTTCCTTGTTATCAGTAACCTTAAGATCTTGTTCACTGTAGCCTCTTTCCTTCAAGTTTTTCTGCAAAAATTCAATCTCTTTATCTCGTGTAGTTTTCTGACTACAACGCTTATGGATCCTTTTAACCTCATTACACATGTTTTTTGTAATGTGCCTGGGATGCATACTGCTATTTAATAGATAGTGGTTCCTCCACATTTCTTTCCTATGTAATTCCGTATCTAAAGCCCCTGTTTCATTGAGGATGATGTTAACATCTAGGAAGCTGACTATTTAACTGGTTGTGAATGTTAGAAATGTAGTAGTAGAGTCAAGATAAGTTTTGAAATGCTGGAATTGTTTAATCTCTTCTTGCCATAAAATAAATAAATCCACAAAACGCCCATAATAAAGGATATGTTCATACCATGCGTTGTTAGGATGAAGAACTTGTTGTGTTTCCCAGTTTACTAGAACTAGATTTGAATAACTATTGGCGCAGGGGGTGCCCATGGCAACCCCCCCCCATCTTTGTAAGTATGTTTTGTTACCATACACAAAGTAGTTGTTCTCAAATATCAGTTCAAGTAAAGTACAAATGACATAGGTCTCTGCTGAGGTCTTCTTCTCTGATAATATTCTTCTTATTGAATCTATCCCAATGTCATTAGGGATTGTGGTAGAGATTGTTTACATCTAAAGTAGTTTGAAGTAAATTATGATGATCAGTAATTCTTCTCATGGTGCTGTTTATTTTTTGTAGAAAATCATCTGTGTCCCTCAATACTGTATCATAAGATGTCAGAAGTTCTCTTAATTCTTTTTCAACATATAGGGACATATTTTCTGTAACCCAGCCTTGTCCAGAGACAATGGGACGCAAAGGTGGATTCATGAGATTTTTATGTATTTTAGGAAGTCCATTTATAGTTGGTGTGGTAGGTGTAGAAACTCCTAAAAAATTGTTCATTTCCAAATTAATGCGTCTTTGGAGGATCATATCATTCAAATAGTAACTTACTCTGTTAATAGCCTGATTCAAACTAAGAGGTGATGTGACATTGTTCAATCTCGCCGTTTGTTCTTACACACGGGTTCGGAGCCGATTGGCTCCGAGTCGGCCACATCTCAAGGTCTGCATCTAAGAGAAGCTCGAGACTCAGTATGTATCCCATGATCCTCCCTGCTGTACCTCAGATCTAGTTTGCCGCTGCAGCTGATCGCATCGAGAGAGCTCGGGCCAGTAAAAAAATTTCTATTTTTTTCACTAATTTAGTTCTATAATCTTTTTTCTATATATATATATATTTAGGCAGGTTTAGTGTGTGTGTGCATATTTAAATAGGTGTTGTTACCATTAGAGACTGTATATAGATAATCTTAGGGCTTAGGCCTAAAATTTTCCGTCAGGGCTTTGGCAGGTAGTTTTTTGTAGAACTTTTGTAAACTTTTTTCATAGTATTTGACATTATTATCATGTGCTGTGTTTCATATTTACTTATTATCTTTAGATATATTTACATAGTTAATTTAGGACTATTCTACTCATTAGTAACCTAGGTATAGTGTTGTTAACGTAATTCTTTCCGTGCTTGGCAAGTTGATTTATGGCTTATATGTCTGAAAAGGCTAAATCCAGATTTAAAAGGTGCCAGTGTGGACAAAAGATGTCCATCACCGACAATCATGCTTCCTGCGTCTACTGTCTTGGCCCTCTCCACCTGCAGGAAGATTGTTCTATTTGCCACTCCTTCAGTGGAAGGGTCATGATGGAGAGGCGCAGGAAGCTGATAGACAGAGGCTTAATCAAGCCAGACTTCTTGGAAGCCTTGGAGAAGGCTGACCAAACTTCTAGGTCTTCAAAGGGGTCGAAGACGTCCAAGGTGTCGGAGCCCGGCTCCGAGCTCCTCTTCCAAAGTTCGTTCGCCGGCTCCACAGACCTCGTGGCCGGGTATTGAACGGTTACCTTTGATCGAGCCCCAGGTCTTGGAACCGGTGTCGGAGCTGCCTCCACCGTCGATTCTTTGATCTGTGCCGTCTTCAGCCCCTTCGACCCGTCGTTCTAGGCCTTTATCCGAAACTGACATGGACCGTGTGGTACAGAAACTTATAGAGAGCACGGCTCTGTCCAAGCTAATTGCGGTTTCATCCCAATTAGTGTTGAAACTGGAAGCCCTCCCTGTGTCTCCGACGGATCCTCCGAGACCTATCCAGTCTTCAGAGCCGGGAGAAGATGAACTGATGATAGTGGAACCCTCGGTGCCAAAGCCTTCCTCTGTGCGATCGGCACCACTGACCTCGACGCCTTCGGAGTCTATCGAGGAGTCGCAGAGCCGACTGTCTCTCCTTGGTTCCGGGGCTGAAAGCCATACCGAGTTTTTGGTCCCGACTTTCCCCCTCGGGGCCTCGGCGCAGTTCAGTTTGGCTCCGTCTTCTGGGTCAGACCTGATCCCGGTGTCAGGGAGGCTTCCCGGTTCTTCGGATCCGGAGGATTCCTCAGCCCGGGGGTCGGGGGCTTTCGATCTTATGAGTAAGGTCTTGTCTGAGAAGACATCTGTGTCATCGGAGTCATCTTCTCCTTCCCCTAAAGGGCCATGTTCTACTTCTGTACCCACAATCCCTCCCAAGCGTAGAGTCCCAACACCTCAGCTAGCCCCAGAGGGTGTCCCCTGTTCCTCGGAGGCTTCGCCAGATGCCCCCTCTGATGAGGTTCCAAGGAAAAGATTGTGCAAGAGGAGTCACATTGATTCCCCACAGGAATCTCTTAACATCTGACACCGATTTGGATGAGGCAGAGGGGTCCCCACGTTCCCCCTCTGAGGATGTCTTGTTTGCTGACATCCTGGAGATCTTAAGACAGAGGGGTGATTAGCAGTCACTTGCCCCCACTGAAGATAAATCGGTGTTGCTGAAGGCGTTTGGGACTCACCCTTCTACCTCCTGGGTGACCCTGCCCTTTGATGAGCTAATGGACCTGATAACTCGAAGGGCGTAGGAGACACCAGACACAGTGGAACCAGTGCCTCGGAGACTGAACAGTTACATTACCGCCCCCCAGGACAAGACTTGTCTTACCAAAGGAGTCCCAGTCGGTGCTATGGTGGTAGCGGCAGCCACGAAAAAGGAAATGTCCGAAGCATCTTCCTCTGTCCATCCTCTTAATAAGGATTCTAGGACTATGGACAGGTATGGGAAGCGCGTATTTAGCTCAGCGACCTTTTCCATTAGTTCGCTGAACTACCTGACGCATTTTACGCGACTTCAGAGGGATCTCATTAAAGAGTTGGGAGATACCCTCCAGGGTAACACAGATGCTGCTGTCTCTGATAGTGACAGCACAGCTCAACACCCTCACTTCAATAGTCAATTCGTCCATGAGGCTCATCTCGTATGCAGCCGAAGGTTCGAGTAGGGCTGCAGTCTCAGCGATTGCTCTACGTAGACAATCCTGGATGCAGCTGTGCTCCTTTGCGGAAGCCTTTAAGTCGTCCTTTGCCAACGCCCCCTTTGATGGTGCCACCGTGTTTGGGGCCAAAGTAAAGGAGACTCTTACTCGGTGCGAGCTAGAAGGTAAGACCCTGTCTGCCGTAGGGGTCCATTTTTCCACTCCAACTAGACCATACCCCAAAGGGCAATGAGGCGGAAAAATGTGGTTCTGTAAGACTCTGGGATCTTACCAGGCCGCACAGAGTGATGCCCCCTCCAGAGGCGAGGGGGGGGATAGAAGACGCCGCCCAGGCAGCAGAGGAGGTCAACAGCATCAGGGCTACAGGGATACTGTCCCTGGGAAGCCTTTCCAGCACTCCTAAGTGGAGGCCCGACTGTCCTACTCTGGAGGCAGTCGGGGGTCGCTTGGCTTTGTACCTGGAGGCCTGGCTAAACCTTACCTCAGATTCTTGGGTACAAAGCATAGTAACCAGAGGATACAACATTCCTTTTATGTCCATCCCCCCCGCACAAAAGAGATTTCCAGATGTTCCACCCCATCTGCGAGATCCAGCAGCCGTAGAAATTACAAAGCTGCTCAAAAAAAAGAGTCATCCAACCAGTCCCGGCGGACCAGAGAGAATCCGGAACTTACTCGAGGTTCTTTTTAGTTCCAAAAAAGACAGGGGACTGGAGACCAATATTGGATCTCAGCAAACTCAACTCCTTCGTGAGGAAGGAGAAGTTCCGGATGGTCATGCTACAATCGATCCTTCCCTTTATACAGAAGGACGACTGGATGTGCTCAGTAGATCTCCAGGACGCATACTACCACATCAAAATGGCCAGAGCGTCCAGAGATTACCTGCGCTTCTGGCTGGGGGCCAGTCATTTCCAATTTCGAGTGCTGCCCTTTGGTCTCACCTCAGCCCCCAGGGTGTTCACCAAATGCATGGCAGTAGTAGCGTCTCACCTGAGACGGCTAGGATTCTGAGTGTTTCCGTATCTGGACGACTGGCTCCTTACCGCTACCACAGAGCATCATCTTGTACAATCCAGGGACTACACACTCAGCCTCTGTTCCCATTTAGGACTTTCAGTCAACTTCGAAAAGTCTACCTTATCGCCCTCACAGCGTATCTCATTTATAGGGGCAGAGTTGGATTCAACAGCAACGGTGATAAAGCTTCCCCTGATATGGGTGCCAACTCTCAGGGATCAGATCGCTATTCTTCTACAGAGCCGCCGCGCAAGTGTTGAAAGTCCTAGGTCTGATGGTGGCTTCTCTTATTGCAGTTCCCCTGGGCAGAATGCATATGAGGGTCCTACAGTGGCTGCTCTTCGCCCAGTGGTCGTTCCAGGAACTTCCCTTGACACACAACATATTGATCACGGAGTCTTGCAAGCGGGATCTTCGATGGTGGATGAACAGTCAAGATCTGACAATAGGTCGTCCCTTTGTCCTGCCCAGCCCTACAGCCACCATAACCACGGACGCTTCCCTGATAGGGTGGGTGGGGCTTTTTCAGGGAAGAACGGTCCAAGGAGAATGGTCCAAAACAGAATACAATCTGCACATCAATGTCCTGGAGTTGAGAGCAGTGTTTCTGGCGTTGCAACACTTTCACGAATCTTTGCCTCTGGGAACAATAGCAGTTTAGACGGACAATATGTCAGTGGTCTGGTACATAAACAAGCAAGGTGGAACCAGATCTTGCCCGTTATGCAGAGAGGCCCTGAGAATTTGGCAATGGGCTGCGTCCACAGGTCTCTTTCTGATAGCAACGCACATCCCGTGGTCATCCAACGTCATTGCGGACAGGTTGAGCAAGAGCCATCCTGTTACCACACGAGTGGTCCCTGAAAATTCAAGTGGCGGAAAAGATTTTCTGCAGATGGGGCCAGCCTTGCTGCGATCTGTTTGCATCCCCCTTGAATGCCAAATGCAGAAGCTACTTTGCCCTACTTCCCCCTCCGGGGACTGTCCCCAGGGATGCTCTAGTGCACGATTGGCCCCCGGGTCTCCTGTACGCATTTTCCCCTGTTCCTCTAATACCAAAATTTCTTCAGAAAGCCAGGAACCTGGACAGGACGATCATCCTCATAGCATCGTTTTGGCCTCGACAGATCTGGTTTCCCTTCCTTCGGTCCCATCAGATAGAGGAACCTTGGATTCTGGACCCAGTGCCAGACCTATTGACTCACTCGTCGGGAGTTCCTCATCCATCCCTTCAATCCCGCAAATTGACAGCTTGGCTGCTCCGCTTCCCTATTTAGCCAGGTCGAACCTTTTGTCCTCTGCAGTACAACACATTCTAATTTCTTCTCATAAAGCTTCCACCAGAAAGCTATACAGGAGCAAATGGAAGCGCTTTGTGTATCATGGTATTAATCCTCTGGTAGCCCCGATACACAAAATATTGGAGTTCTTATCCATTCTTTTTCATGAAGGTGCTTCTACATCTACCATAAGAGTACAGTTAGCGGCCATATCTAACTTCCATGTAGGTGAAGGTGGTTCCACTATTATGCCCCACAGGCTTTGTGAGGCCTTCATGAAGGGTACTTTCCATCTTCGCCCACCCATTTGAGAGCCAGTTTTCCCATGGAACCTAAACTTGATGTTGTCCCAGCTTATGCTAGCGCCCTTTGAACCTGCGTCATCGTGCCCACTTAAGTTTTTGTCATGGAAGACCCTTTTTCTTATTGCTGTTACCTCAGCTCGAAGAATTTCGGAGCTACAGGCCTTGTCAGTGAGACCACCTTACGTGATTTTCCATCCAGACAGAGTTTCCTTACGCACAAACCCATCGTTTCTCCCCAAAGTCTGTTCTGTGTTAAATATTAACCAATCTATAGAACTCCCTACGTTTTTCAAAAACCATTCGAATAAACTGGAATACATGTTGCACAAATTGGATGTGCATAGGCAACTGAGATTTTACCTAGACAGAACTAAAGTTTACAGGAAGTCTGATTTGCTGTTTGTGTCATTCGCAGACAGTAGGAAAGGCATGGCGGTATCAAAGGGTACCTTATCCAAGTGGCTATCGGAGTGCATCAATTTTGTTCATTCAGCTGCTAATCAACCACTACCTTTAAAACCTAAGGCTCATTCTACTAGGGCCATTTCTACTTCTTTAGCCCATGCAGCTCGATTACCGTTGGACACAATTTGTGCAGCAGCTACGTGGGCAAAGCCTCATACGTTTATCACTCATTACAAGGTGGACAAAGCCTCTAAAGACAGGACTTCCTTTGGTTCCACTGGGCTCAGGAACGTTCTTCAGTGAGTCACCCAGGGTAACGGAGCTAGGGACACTTCCCGTGTGTAGGAACAAATGGCGAGATTGAACAATGTCCCATAAAGAAGTTATGTCTTACCATAACGTTCCATGTGCATTGTTCATCTCGCCTTTGTTCTTACATCCCCTCCCTCCTTCCCCCATCACGTTCTGGAAGAACTGGTATGACTAGGGTTTGGTTGGTCTATCCCTGAATGAGTTACAATATCCTCTCATTGCTAGGTGGCATTCTGTCCTTACACATATATGTGCGGTAGTTCCAGTGTCTCATTGCTTGATGTGTGATTGCGTAGGCGTTAGATGCAGTTGGTATTAGAGCGAGATAGTTTCTTGCAAACTAGATCTGAGGTATAGCAGGGAGGATCATGGGATACATACTGAGTCCTGAGTTTCTCTTAGATGCAGAGCTTGTGATGCGGCCGACTCGGAGCTGAGGATCGGCTCTGAACCCGTGTGTAAGAACAAAGGCGAGATGAACAATGCACGTGGAACGTTATGGTAAGACAACTTCTTTTTACTTCTACATATGTTTGAGTCTTAACATCATTTCCATTCTTTTAGTGTACCAGGAAGCATCCATGATAACTATGGCTCCCCCTTTGTCTGCTGGTTTCAGGATGATTTCATTATTCCATTGTAGGTTATTTATAGCTTGTTTTTCATCAAAGGTGATATTTCCATAATGCTTAGTATGTGAGTCGATCCTTAATTTCTCAACTTCATTACTACAAAGTCTTGTAAATAATTCCACTGCTGGATGACTTACAGGCACAAAGGCGCTGGGCTTCTTTAAAGCTTTATTCAATTCCTGTGGGTTTCCATAAATACTTTTCAGTGTAACATTACGTCCAAAGCACTTCAAATCAATGACGAACTCATTCAAGTCTGACCTGAAAGCAGGAATTAATGTTAGTCCTTTTTTTAATACTGATTGTTCCGTAGATGTGAGACTATATTTGGAAATATTCACAACCAAAGAATTATTTACAAGAGGGGCTTTTTCCTCTTCCGGTCTTGACTCTGTGATCTGTGAGTTTTGTAGTAGGTTTGTTTAAAAAAAAACGGTAATGAGATGGATAATGGAAGATGAGCCCCATTCTTTTTCGGTATAGCTCCTGAAATAGGGGTCTCTGAGGAATTTGCTGTATTGGTCTCTGATGAGCCACTAGGTTGATCAGATGACATAGAATTAGTAATTTGATTTTCTTCAGTAGCTGTCGGAAAAACTGAGGAGTTTTCATTAAATAATGTGGCAGTATATCTTTTACTGTATGGCTGATGAACTGGTGTTTCTACTGTATGTTCTTCCCTAGGCCATTCAAAGATGCGGCCTTGCTTAAAATCCAAGACATCTCTGTTCAATTTCTTTATTTTTTTGTTCCTTTAATTTCGATTCATACACATTCAAGTTAAACTGTAAAGTTTCAAATTTACTTATTTGCTGAGGGGTTAAATTCACTTTTTCAAGTTCTACTTGTTTCTGTTTTATTAACTGTGCAATTTTGTCGTGTTCTGGTTTGAAATATTCTAATAACAACTTGATATAACGAAAACTTGTTTCAAGATTAATGGCTTGCCAGCTCGCTAACAATGTAGGATGTTGATTGCCATAGCTTGGTATGCATTTCACACGCATGCCTCTGGGTATCACTTGACGATAAATACATGCTTCCAAATGGAAGCGTTGCCATGTCAACCTTGACTTGAACGCCACTGCTTCCACATCTTTAAAAATCATATCAAAAGTAGTAGTATCTACTTCTTCAGAAATATTGTTAGCCATATTTACATTATTGGTGTCAAGCTGTAAATTCAATAGTGGGTTTAAGTTATTTTCCGAGTTTTCAATACTCTTACCTTGAATGAAATTTATATTGGTAAGGTATTCTTTGTTCTTATTTGTAATCGCTTCGTTAGCCATCTACAGAGGCAAAGTAAAGGAGCAAAATGAGAGAAAAAATCTTCCAACTGCTATGATAAAACTGCCAGTTCAGCAATAAGAACACAAACCAAGGCAGCTGAATCACCGAGGCTAACACTGAATCTCCAAAGATAAAAGCAAAGTTTCTGGCGGACTAATTCACAAGACACATCCAATATGCGTTTTAAAATTAATTTAATGATTCCAGTTAAAAGAAAACAAGAAAGTAAAAGTCCCTGGATGCTCACAAACAGTAAGTGCTTTCAAATTAATCTTCTTCAGATTGTAGGGAAAGTTAGGACAGTCTTGCTTTTATATATAAAATATTTACATTCTATTGGCCATTACCAATTTGCAATTTTCAGTTAGCCAGTGATTACTGCGCCTTTCTCATCTCTTTTGCATTTAGAATGTCATGTTTGGTTTACACCCCCCTAAACTGTTCGTTTACAGAACTGAGGGAAACTAAATGGATAATTAATCTGCGAGCTGACCAACCACCAGGTCTAAACAGTATCATTCCGTTAAAACCTATATTGAAGATGAGAAGACCAACCATAAGTTAAAGGAACATATGAGAGAGCATATAATATGTACAAAGATTAGAAGAACACTTATAACCCAAGCAATATGTGTGAGAGGATTAAATGTAGATGGAAGAACAGATACAAATGTCCTTATATAGACCTAGTGGCATTTACTATCTATACGATAGTGAATAATAAGGGTATTCCTCTGGAACTTATTCTCCTAAATCATTTGAAATTATTCTAGTTCTAGCTTTGCTAATGTTATGCAATCCTAATCTAGATGAAGAGTTATCTGAAATTATTCCAGTTCTAGTTTTGCCATTGTTGTGCAAAGAAAGAGTTATTAAGAATTTCCTTATGAAGTGAAGTACCTATTCATTCTGCATGACTATACTTATGGTGCAATTTAAAAGGAAAACATGAAAGTTTAACATCAACAAGGTTCGAGTAATATGAGACTGCTCTTTGTTCATGAAGTGAAAGTTTTATAATCTGATTTTCATCAAAACTGACCACGTGTTTTCTAAAGCATTTAAATTGTCTATGATGCTTTACTGGCATGCGAACAGGTCTTTGGTGAGATTGTTGTAGGCAGAATGCTGCAATGAAGTGAGGCAGAGTAAGCGTTCACTTATATCTTTGCATTTAAAGAAATCTAACTACCGGAGAGCAAGATGGCTGCCATCCTATAGAGAGTGCTGAAACCCAGTAGAGCACCTTACCCGAACATTTTACATAAAATATAAGGGAGATAAAATTCTCTATATCACCAAATACATGGTACAGGCATAGGAGCAACTTACGGTATTAACTGGAATAAGAAATAAATCTGGATCCTCGGTAAAAAGACAGGATTTCTGCAGATAGCTGTAAGGATCTGTGCCACATGTGAACTTTGTGCTGAATACTGCTAGGCCGAGGTAATCCTAAATTACATCACAGAAGAACTTCTACCAAATACAGTAAGTCTGATCAAACAAAATGCCTAATGATCAGGAATCTATGGAAAGCCAGACTACTAAATCAAAATTTACTACAATAAACTCACCTGAAAAGGATACAACATCTAAAAGAGCCAGAACTAGCAAAGCTGTGGAATCTAGTAAAAATGCAAACTCAAATAAAAACAAGTCAGAAAACTCCAACCTAGAAGACTTGAAAGTAGCTTTGCAACCCATTCAGGAAGCTATACAAAACCTATCAACTCAAATTAACACAATTGGCTCATCTACAGATAAAATACTTACAAGACTGGACAAAATAGAATCTAAAATAATGGATCACAACATTCAAATAGAAAGCATCCAAAAGGAGTCAAATACCAACAAAAATGATATTCAGGAAATACAAGCAAAAATCCTGGATCTCGAAGCCAGATCTAGACGGAACAACTTAATTATAAGGGGCATCCCTGAAAATGTAGATCAAAATAAGCTGATGAACACAGTCAGAAATCTTTGCCCTATTCCAGGAAATGACTTAGAAACTAACCAAATCACTATTGAGAGAGCACATAGGGCTCTTAGACCATCACCAGTTGTAACTAACTCGCTATATTGTTATCTGTTGCTGCATAACTGTCTGGTTTTTGTTTTCTAATGTTCTTCCAATTGGCTCAGTATCTGCATATACTAAGTAGTGGTTCAGGACATTGCATGTGGTAGCTATTTGCTCAGTGTGTTTTTTATCTTTCTAATATATATTTACCATCTCAAAAGTGCTTACTCCTCTCTGTACTCTTCTTTTCTAGACCTAACACCACTCAAGTATTCAACTCCGGTACCACCTTTAACATTCCTATAAGAAAAGTGCAGTCCGGGTCTGAACTGTCTGCAAACAGCTACAGTTAACTTTGAGTATGTGTCTAACTGTTTGAGCCAATCTTCATTTTCCCCTGGAGAGCACTGTGCTTTGGCTGTAAGCAGCCCCCCACCACCACCACCACCACTACACACACATACACATCTTCCACTTTCTCTTATTCCCTTCTGTTAGCAAATAGTATCAATAACTGATCAATACTGTGTGTTTATTTAAACTGTACCACAGTAGTCTACTGATTCAAGGTTATCCTGGTTTTCCACCTGAGAAATTAAGACAAGACTTAGTTTCAGAGCAGTCCTTGGTCAATTGTGATTGTTCTTAACACATACTTGTCTTGCTTTGGCTCATTAGCAGCAGTACAAAAAACTGCCTGCTCACACCCTTGTTCTCCCCTCCCCTTCCCTGTTTATTACCTTAAGACAATCCCAGAGTTAATAAATATTACCTGTGGCAGGCACCATTTGTAAAACTACAATCCACTCTGCTACAGGCCCCATGAAGGCTCAGTGTCTCTCCAGTAAGTGTTTTACAACTGTAAATGCCTATTTATGTTGAATTGTATTAGACATTTTACAACTGTATATGTTTATGTTGAATTTCAAGCCTGTACTCCAATCTGCTTACTTACACTATCAGACTATTTACCCCACTCATAGGACCAAAACTGGGACTGGGTTAGCCCCGCTCCGCTTCGCTCCCCTCCCTGCCCCCTTATCCCACCCGCCCCCAATGTGTCTACATTTATAGCCACTAGGCCACACCCCTACATCCTCTCCAACCTACACAACTTCCTCTCCAATTCCCGCCCGCCCGCGACTTTACGGTTTAACCCCTACTATTCCGCTGAAGCGCGTTGACCCCCATTGATGACATATAACATGTCTATAAATAATTATAAACTCCTTCCTCTTATCTTACCACTCTTAATTCTGCCATACTTTCTTACTAGCTATGAAAATCTCACATTCGTAGGTTTCTCTTATCCAAAATGCCAAACCAAGACCCCCCTACCTCCACTGATCATGGAACTTGCCCACTACTACACTACCCCAAAAATTATAAATTCCAACCACTTGCTTCTAAAAAAACCACTCCAACACCAAAATCCAAATATGAACTAAAACTATTATTCAAAGTTATTAGACTACTAGCGTATCTAAGAAAAAACATAACCAAAGATGGGGACATCCATCCTAATCCAGGCCCAACCTTAACTCAAAATCCTACCAGCCCACCACTCTCCCACCGACTGGTCAACTCCCTCCTAATATGCCACTTAAACATTAGAAGCCTAAACAATAAGATACATAGCCTCCATGCTGTACTAGCCACATACCTCCCCAATATAATGTGCCTATCTGAAACATGGCTCCGGCCATCAACCAAAGACAATGAGATCCCGCCTCCTGGTTACAATATACTTAGGGCAGATAGAGTAAAGAAAAGAGGAGGTGGAATAGCCGTCTTATAGAATAGCACACTTAACATCATAACTAACCCTATACAACCACCCCAGGTCTCTAACGCTGAAATACTAGCTCTAAAAATTCTACTAAATAATCATAAGGGCATTAACCTTATTGTCACCTATATTCCCCCTGGGAACAATGTAGTAACACTAGAGGTCATTCTACATTGGATAGCCAACAACTACCCTCAAGAAACCATTGTCCTGGGCGATGTTAATATTGACTGGAACCAATGCACAGCACAGTCCAACCCCATCCCTGTTAACCTACATGGATTCTCTCAGATAATATCATCTACCACATGTACAGGTAACAGTAACCAAAAAGAGAGTATACTAGACTGGATACTCACCAACAGTCATCCCCAGAACTATATGTCTGGAACTCTCCCTAATGATCTTAGTGATCACCTGCTCACATACATCATGAAAGACAAAATTAATTGTACAAGCTTACCTATTTATAGGTCTATCAGATCCAAGAAAACTTTGACCCAACTAAATTTCAACTTGAACTCAAATCATGTAACTGGACAAAACTAAAGTTCCTTCCCCTTGATGAGGCAGTGTCATCATTTAACAATTCATTCCTTACTATACTTGACTCGCATGCCCCTAAACGCTCAGTAAGAATTAAAACTCAACTAGCACCCTGGCTAACAACAGACACCAAAACCAAAATAACAACTAGAGACAAAGCGTGGGATAAATGGCGCACTGCCAAACTACCCCTAGATCGTATCAAATTCCAACAACTTAGAAATGAGACTAAAAAAGCCATCATACTAGATAAGAAAAATTACTTCTACAATCTGCAACATAGAACATCAGAATAACCCTCAAAAGTACTGGGCAGGCATAAATAAACTTCTCCAACCAGGCAAATCCACTACTCCGACCCCAGGAACATTATCTGACAAGAGCCAAGAAGATATAGCCAATTCATTCAATACTTTCTTCACAGAAACTATCCAGTCATTAGCTAACCAACTTTCTCCTCCCCACACTTCTATAAACACTATACCCGACTCACCACTCTCTTTTAACTTCCAGCCAGTGTCCACATCCTTTATCAGATCCCTTTTTAAAAAACTGAAGCCAACCACCCTTTCAGCCGATCTTCTGCCGGCTGAATACCTGCAAATTTCTGCAGATGTCGTAGCCTACCCTATCTCAATCCTAATTAACAGAACCATAACCGAGGCCTCAATCCCCTCAATTTGGAAAATATCCTATGTTATTCCACTCCTCAAAGGAGGTTCATCCACAGAACTATCCAACTATAGACCTATAGCCATACTATCACCACTTGCCAAAATTATGGAAAAGTGCATGCACAACCAACTAATGCTCTATCTAACCCAAAATAAACTACTCACAGACTCTCAACATGGATTCAGACCCCATCATAGTACAACCACTGCCCTCCTCTCTTTTACTGAAAACATTAATCTTAACCGGAATAATAAAAAATATCCTCCGCTCTCTTCCTGGACCTATCGAAAGCCTTCGATATGGTAAACCATCAGTTACTTCTATATACTTTAAAAACCCTGTATCTAGATACTCCAGCCCTTGACTGGTTTCAAGCTTACCTCACTGGGAGACAACAAGCAGTAATGTGGCAAAACAAGCTCTCCTGCCTACTACCAAATACCATAGGAGTTTCTCAAGGTTCCATATTAGGACCTCTCCTCTTTTCAGTCTTCATAAACGACATCCAGACAGTCATCTCTGAAGCCACCTGCATTCAATATGCAGATGACTCGACTATATGATGTTCCAATGCCTCTCTTGCAAATCTACTAACTACCACCCAACATAGCTTCACCAAAGTCGAAAACTGGCTTGCCAACCATCTCCTGATCTTAAATCCAAACAAAACCATGTTACTTCTCTTCTACCCAACCAATAGATCTCCGACTGAAAACTTCACTATAAAATCCAATAATGGAACCATCATCTCCCCAGACACCTATACAAAGCTATTAGGAGTAAACATTGACAATAAACTCAGATTTGATATACATATCAACCAAGCCATTAAGTCAGTCAACAAGAAACTTGGGACCCTATATAGAATTAAAGCCTTCCTTACCCCGAATGCCAGGGCAGCCACAGCCCGTTCACACCTTCTCTCTACCCTACTATATGCCTCTCCTGTCCTCACTCACCTTAACAAATCTGATCTGGCCAAGCTCTCATCCTGCTATAATCACATTGCCAGGTTCGTTACAGGCCTACCCTACAGAACACACCACTGTACTAACCTGAAAAAGCTTGGATGGATAGAATTCCCACACCTTTTTCACCAGTCCCAACTCATAGAGGCCTTCAAAATCCTTAAACAACCTGAGAATACCTCAGCACTAAAAAACTTAATGACTCCCTACTCCAATCTAAGCTGCCTTCGCTCAGCAAACAGACTCCTTGTCCAAACAACTAAATCTCTCAACCTAGGTGGTGACGCGCTATTTGCCAACACCACTGGTAAAATATGGAACTCTCTCCCAAATAACATCATGCTTGCAACTTCTCTAAGTCAATTCAAAAATAGTCTAAAACTCCACTTCAAGTCACACTGGCTATGTCCTTGCTCAAACCCAGACTAGCTCTGTGCCATTAACTAAAACATAAACAACTAGCTAAGATGATAAGTACTTTGTATACTGTGATAAAGAAATATGTATCCTGTCTAACTCTATGTCATTATACTGCCTACCGTCCTTGCTAATATGTTATTAATGTTACATTTTTAGTAATCTCAGAAATAGTAATGGCAGTCTTGTACTTGTATGTAAATAGCCTATGTTTTTGTTAAGTTCTTTCAGCTCATTTACTGTACCTAATTATCAATGTAACTCTGTTGGAGCTTTTCTCCCCGGGCCGCCGCTGAAAAAGGACATGTATCCAGTCGGACCATCCCGGTTAACAAATGTAAAATAAATAAAATAAAATAAATAAACTAGACCAAGAATTGTATATGCCAAGAGCCTTAGCTTTCTTCATGTTAACAAAATATTACTTGCTGCCAAAACAAAAAAATCTGTGGTTTGGAATGGCATGAGCATTACCATTGCTCAAGTTCTACCATATCAAATTAAACTAGAGAGACAAAAACTTGCCCCTTACTGTTCTTTCCTCATAACAAAACAAATCAGATTCCAAATGAAGTTCCCCAACAGACTTACCTTTACAATGCAAGACCGCAGATACTCATGCAACAACAAGGAAGAAGCAGCTACGACGTTTCTTAAAGTATTTAAAACAAACCCAGGAAAAAACGCGTTTTAAAACCCAATAAACGCTAGTTATGCTCTTACTGCCACAAGCAAAAAGAAAAGAAGATCCTTCCACATAATCTAGATTACCTGCTTTGTATAACGCGCTTCTGCTAAGCTTCCTTTTCCTCAGATGATTTCCGACCGAGGGGCCCTGCTTTTTGCGTCCGAAATCAAGTGCTGGTTCCTGGGTATGATCTTCACATAGTCGTCAGTCTGAAATAGAAGCTCCAGCTCCCATCAAGCTAGGTTGTCAACACTAACCTTGTGTGAAGGCTGAATTCCCAAGGTGCAATGCTTCCTTAAAGCTACAGAGCCCAACTCTACACAGTCCTGCACCGAAGGAGAATAAAAATGAAAGTGAAGAGTAAAAACAACTCGAGCAACCCGAGGATACAGAAAAACTTTGTGGAGGAAGCAGGCACACACTAATATGGACAAAATACTGGATATCTCACTATACAAAGGTACTTTAAAAACTACATGGTGACTGTAAAATAGGATAGGATGCTGAAGAAATCTAAGGGCTTAATACATTTAACGTTGTACTGTTTAAAGGGCAAACAGTGGAAATGCATAATATAGGTGGATCTTATATCTGGTTGCATATTGGTCTCTGTTTATTCAGCTTAAAAACAGAGGCTTTTTTTTTTTTTTTTTTACATAGACATTAAGAGAGCAACTTGTGGATTATGGTCACAACCAGATGGACACTCATTTTTATCTATAGTACAAGCCGTAAAAAAGAAGGGGAAGGAAAAGAAAAAAAGAAAAAAATGTTATTTGTGGAGTTCTGATGAAAATATCTTGTTTCAAAATACTTTAGCATTGTTCAAACCCTGTATGAATACAGAGTCCGAGAGAGGAGTTCTAGATAAATTAAGGGCTCATGAAAATACAGGATATAATGCTGTCTACATGAATGTAAATATATAGTTAACTTAGCAATTTTCTCACTGTACTTTCAATGTGTGCTCTGCATGATGTTTCAAGCTACGGTACTAGGGATAGAATAGGTTTCTATGCTCTGCTGGTATTGGTTTAACGAACTGGGATATACTGTATGAATAGGGATACCCCATGGTTAAACCCTAAAAAGAATTTCTATAGTCTCTATCTAAGAATTGTGCTTCTAATAAGAACTGGTATCCCAATCTCTTCCAGGGGGACAGAGGTAGTGGTTAGGCACTGGGATAAAGCTAGAAGAGTTTCTCATCTATATCTAATAATGTATGTATGTGTTCGGGGTCCTGCAGTGATACAGTTATTTAAAAGTACAGTACATAACTTCCGATTTTGTATTCAAGTTCTACAGAAAAGATGTTGAAGTTAACTTCATGGAATGTTAAAGGTTTACAAACAGATAATAAGAAAAAACTTTTCATGCATCTTGTCTATAAATCCAATCTAGACTTTATAATGATACAAGAAACACACCTACTAAAGGAGCAGTGGGTTCACACGGCAAATAAAAAATGGATCAAATCCATTATAGCAGCTGGTAATAACACCAATAAAGCAGGAGTTGCCATCATTATTAAAAATTCGTTCCAATACAATATTTTAAGACAAGATTCAGACCCAGGAGGCAGATGGTGTTATTTTATAACCAAAATTGACAAAGTAGACAAACCAATCTTGATAGTAAATGTATATGCCCCTTGCTCCTCTCAACACAAATTTATTATGGGCATCTATAACTTAATAAACTCCTTCCCAGAACACTACTACATCCTAGGGGGGGACTGGAACTCTATTCAAGACCCAAATATAGATCGAACAAACAAAAAAACTAAATTCAACTCACAGGCCCACTACTGCCCTTTTCGAAATCAAAAATGATTTTAGACTTAGCGACCCACACCTCATTACCATCCCTCACACAAATAGTAAAGGTTTTACCTTTTTTTCACAGTGTCATAAAACTTGGTCCAGACTGGATTTCTTCTTAGTCTCGGACACCCTATTACAATTTAAACTTTCACTAGACACAGAACCCAGATCTCTATCGGATCACTCGAAAATCACCCTTACAATAGATTGGGCACATTGCAACTCATGACATAACAATAATAGACTCTGGCACTTGAACCCTAACGTATTAGAAAAACAAGATATTAGAAAAGAAATTGACTTCTTACTGGACCAATGCATTTTAGCTATTGTAGATAACACCTTTCTGTTCGATGTAACTTGGGCTACCACCAAGGTATTAATTAGAGGGATGTTAATCAATAAATACGCTTTCTATAAGAAAAATATTTTCACCAAAGAAAAAAAGTATTAAGGATGAAATATCTAAACTTGAGCTTAGGCTGCAGCAGTCTTATTCCTTGGAGGTAGAGAACTCCATTAATCAACTTCAGGCTAAGTTACTAGCACTACAAGCAGAAAACCTATCATTTCAAGAAATAAAAAACCTAGCCAATTACTCACAGTGGGCCCAACTCCCCTCTAGATTCTTGGCAAGACTGTTGAATCAGCATAAACCTAATCCACATATCTCGGAACTTATTTTTCAGCAAAACAGTTACTCTAACTCACAAGATATAGTTAAGGTCTTCGAGAGAATATATGAAGAAGTGTACAACCCTACCCCCAAAACATTCACAGGAACTACTTTTATTTATTAATGAACTAAACTTCCCCAGGAACAATAAACTTCTCTATCAGCTGAACTTACACAAGTGGACATCAAAACTATAATTAATAACCTCAAAAATAATAAGACGCCGGGTCCTGATGGTTTCTCAGCCGAGTTCTACAAATGCTTTAGTTCTAAGATGTCGATCATACATCACCACCTATATAATCACATAATACAAGAGGGTATCTCTGACCCGCACCTAAATGCATCCAGAACCATATTAATACCTAAACCAAACAAGGACACAACCAACCCTAATAATTACAGGCCCATTTCTATTATTAATTTGGATATGAGAATTATGGCAGCAATTTTGGCTAATAGAGCTAAGACTATAATTACAAAAATTATTTCCCCAGAACAATCCGGGTTTATCAATCAGAGACAAACAGTTGATCAAACTCTAACTCTTGAAGTAATGATATCTTTATCCCTAAAGAAACAAACACCTATCTACACCTTAGCTATAGACGCTTCTAAAGCATTTGATAGAATCAATAAGTCATTTCTGACCTTGATTCTGCAAAAATTTAACTTTCCTACACAGTTTATTCACTATATAAACACTTTACACAACAGAGCATATACCACTCTACAAATTAATAAAGTTAGCTCCAAAAAAATAAATATTAACAATGGGATTAGACAAGGCTGCCCCCTATCACCTTTCCTATTCAACCTATATATTGAGCCCTTATTCTTACTAATAAAACAAAGAACATTTCATAATATACCCCTCCTTTTTAACACTGAAATTTCTCAATCAGCGTACGCAGATGACTTAAATATATATTATTCTCTTCCCAACACGGATCTTTACAAAATCAATAATTCAATAGAGATATTTTCAAAGTTCACGAACTATAAAGTAAACTTGGATAAGACAACAATATTCCTGATTAATAACTACGCTCAATTCCCAACTGCAGGTACTATACCTAATATTAAAGTCAGTGACCACATACAGTACCTAGGAATAGCATTCTATACCGATGCACATAATTACTATCAGGACAATGTGATTAAAACATGGAACACCATACAAAAATACTTGGTAAGATGGACACAATTGAAACTCCCCCTTCTCTCTAGAGTAGCCATCATTAAAATGAATATCCTCCCCAGGATACTTTTTATATTTAACGCAACCAATACACTGATCCACAATAAAGTCTTCAATAACATCCAATAATCCCACTCAAAATTTGTCTGGCATCCAAGACCCAGCAGGATAAGTTATCAAAAACTTATATATCCAAAGGACAAAGGTGGGGTGGGCTTGCCTGACTTTAAACTGTATTACGAAATTGCCAAAGGTAGTAGACTAATTAATATTGCAAATTACAGGGAACAAATCAATATGTGGTGCCCAACCTGGTTGAAATTATATCATAACTATGTTAAAACATTACAATTTAATCCCAAGGCCCTCTCATTTCTAAAGGGAATATCCAGAAGAAGATACAAAATATAAAACGACATATGGGAACAAATTAAAATAACACAAAATCTCTTCTAATCACTAAATCTATTAACTGTTTTTTATACTTTCCAACCATTACACCTTAACCCCAATATTCAACTAAATGAAAAGATGATTGACCTGAATTCATACCCACTACTGAAAAAAAAGACAGTTTTAGACATTTATCTACTTAGGCAGGAATCTATAACTAATATTAGAAACAAACTTAATCTCCCGTTTAAATATACGATTATGATAAGACAACTGAAAGAAGTATGTTACAGATTTTGGAAGGATACTGACATCCCAGATCAACATATAGATACATGTAGAACACTTTGGGATATGATGACACGGAAAAAAAAAATCATCTCAAATACCTATAAATTCATTATCTCACTTAGACACACGAAAGAAGCTATCCACTCCAATTACTGGACAAAACAAGACCCTACAATTACCTCCAATATAATTGCACAGGCAATTCAGAAATTTTCCAAAGACATTCTCCTTCAGAAGCTCAAATATACTCAACTTATGATCCTAAACAACGCAAATTTTACACCCACAATATTAAATAAAATGTACAAAGAACTCCCACCTTTTTGCCAATTCTGCCCCTCCAAAGAAGCTGATATTATTCATATATTTTGGAGTTGTAAATGTGCCTTAAGAGTCAAATTAGAGAAAATGGGCTATGAAAAATCAACCTTATCCTGGAAATTTGCCCTCTTACATGTACCTCCTATAGGAATGAAGAATAATCACACGCACATTCTAGTTACAACATTTATGCTAATAAAATACTACATCACATTAAATTGGAAAGACAGGTCCAAAATAACATGGGATGGATTCAAGCAAACATCTAGTAAACAACTTCTGGCTCATAAATATTTATGGTATTCCATGAGGAAAAAAAGGACCCAGAAGGACACTTGGAAAATGATATTTGAACTCATTCTGACATGATTGTAACTCATATTTCTGTATGCTGCATAGCTTGATATAGATGAGAACTGTATATAGATTATTAATGTATATAGGTTTTATGTTTGTAGGTCTGTACATTGTATGTTATTGTTTTATTCTCTGTTATATCGTTTTCTTGTCTTCATTTGATTTTGATATAACTCTAATAAAAAGGAATTGGAAAAAAAAAAAATGAAAGTTGCTATAATAATAAAGAAATCTAACTACCGGTGAGCAGTGACGGATAAGCAACACATTATTAGGAACACTTATCAAGTACCACCCAACTTTCAGTTGATTGGAAAACATTTTTCTCATGTCCCTATGGCAAATGCTTAGAATACGTTATGTCATTGGATATCGGCTATTACAGCAAGCAGTAGTAACATTGGCATTGGCCAATTCATTCCTGCATTATATATAGAATTGAAAGCCGTGGAAAAAGTTTATTTCAAGCCGTATTTTTTAAAGCATTTAAGTTGTCAGTGATGCTTTACTGGCATGTGAACAGGATTTTGGTGAGATTATTGTAAGCAGAATGCTGCAATGAAGTGACGCAGAGAAAGCGTTCACTTATATCTATGCATTTGAGAAAAATCTTCTAACTACTGGTTAGCAGTGACGGATAAGTAACACATTATTAGGAATGCTTATCAAGTACCACCCACTTTCTGTTGATTAGAAAATATTTTTTCTTATGGCCCTATGACAAACGCTTAGAATACGTTATATCATTGGATATCGGTTATTACGGCAAGCAGTAGTAACATTGGTATTGGCCAATTTATTCATGCATTACATACAGAACTGAAAGCTGTGGAAAAAGTTTATTTCAAGCTTTAATGAATAGAGGAATCAGATCTCTCTCACACTATAATACCAATGGGGAATATTTCTTCCCGCCATCATTAGCAATCAAGTTTGGGGAAAACATCACTTTTTTTCAGTATGTGTGCCATATTTTGAATTTTATACCTAAGATCAGGACAGTACTATTAGTGCTGTTAATCGCGCATATCATCATGACTTTAGGACTGTTGCCATTGCAATGGCAGGCTAAGCAGATTGTTGTAAAGATACCGGGCAGTATAAGTTATAATAAAATGACTTCGCGATCAGCTTCCTTCTCACAAGTCTTCTTTTTGTAAGTCCTTTGAAGGCAAAGACTTTAAAAGTTTTTTAAGTATAAAAAGAGTGAATTTCACATTATGAAGTACTGGCGAGAAGTTCACTGCCATACTACAATGGAGGAAGGATGCATTAAGCTGTGTTAGGAATACACTTCTAACTTTGATTGGCCACAATGGACCTTGCTCGTTTCTTAATGGTTGTTTTTCCAGCTAATTTACATATTAGTTAAAAACGTCAATACGAACAGTTTAGGGGTGTAAACCAAACATGACATTCTAAGTGCAAAAGAGATGAGAAAGGTGCAGTAATCATTGGCTAACTGCAAATTGGTAATGGCCAATAGAATGTAAATATTTTATATATAAAAGCAAGACTGTCCCAACTTTCTCTACGATCTGAAGAAGATTAATTCGAAAGCGCTTATCGTTTGTGAGCATCCAGGGACTTTTACTTTCTTTTTTCTTTTAACTGGAATCATTAAATTCATTTTAAAATGGATATTGGATGTGTCTTGTGGATTAATCCACCAGAAGCTTTGCTTTTATCTTTGGAAATTCAGTGTTAGCCTCGGTGATTCAGCTGCCTTGGTTTGTGTTCTTATTGCCTAGTGATACAGGGGTTAATGCCTAGCTTGGTGAGTGTTTCTATGATCCCTGAGTGGGGAATGGTATCAAAGGCCTTGGCCAGATCAAGTTAGGCTGTATGAATCACCTTGCCTTCATCCTCAGCTCTGGTGGCTGACTCAAAGAAGTTGACCAAGTTGAGCAGGCATGATCTACCCTTCACAAAACCAAACTATGTGGGATCCCGAGTTTGGAGAATCCCTATATGCTTGTTTATTAGGTCCATGATGATGCATTCCATAGCTTTGCATATCAGACTAGTCAGACTAATGGGGTTATAGTTCCCAGGGTCTGTAGTCACTCCAACTTTGTGGAGAGGGATAACTGTAGCATTGCACCATCCGGTAGGGACAAAGCCTGAGGTGAGGCTGTGATTGAACAGGGCACACATGTGAGGTGCCAGTTCACCCTGTAGTTCATGTAAAACACAGCCAGGGGTATTGTCAGGTCCCATAGAAGCTGTATTCTTGGCCTTGGACAGTGCTGTTTTAACCTGTGCAGCAGTAATACTGGGTGCCTGGTTAGTTGGTATTGTGACTGGTCCCTTGGGGGGGGGGGTACAGTTGTCACTGAATCTGCCGGCCAGTATATTGGTAATATCTGTTGGCTCAGTATTGGAGGTACCATTATGCAGTAGCTCAGAGCAAATCTGAGTATTGCCGTGGAGATTCTTTACATAACTATAGAAGGCCTTGTGGTTGACTTTACTATCTGCTACAATTCAGCTTTCATAACTAGCTTTAGAGGATTTGATGAGGGATCTCAACTTTTTGTTGAAGCTGATAAGGGAGTTTTTCCAGTCTTGGGACTTCACCTTATTCTGCATCAGTTTCCTCCTTCTCTTGTAGTTTGTCTGGGGCAGGGGACCACCAGATTGGCTTCCTTTTTCTGGAGGCGAGCATCTTGTTTAAACTGGGTATGGCGAGATCCATGCATTTGTGTATGTGTTTGTACAGTACATTGGTGTATGATTCGGCGGTCATGCATCTGATCTCCATTTGCGTGGGTGCGGTGAAGTTAGCCACCTCTGTTTTTTGGAGCCCAAAGTTAGCTTTGGAGAAGTTTTTCATGGTGGTTACAATTGTGGGGGGGGGGGGGGGGGGGATTTCCAAGGTGATTCGTTTCTGGTCAGATCTAACCAGGGAGGAATTGACTGTTGGTGTAGAGCAACGGTCTCCCATGTTAGTAATGACCAGGTCAAGGATGTTGCTACCTCTAGTGCGGATAAGAACAAGCTGGTCCAGGGCATTGGAATTAATGAATTCCAGGAAATTTTGGTCAAGTGTATTGGTACATGAGTAATTTTCCCAGTTAATGGAGGGGTAGTTGAAGTCGCCCCGTATGAGAGTGGTAGGTTGGACCTAAATATTCTCCAGGGTGCTTAGGAATGTGGAGTGCGAGTCTTGGGACATGGTTGGAGACCTATAGCAGGCTACGACTCGAATCACTGTCTTACCCAATGTTAGCTGCACCTGACGTATCTCAGATTAGTTATGTTGGGCTACTAGTCTGGAGGTGTGCGCATCCTTTATGAATATGGAAACACCACCACCTTTGGAGCTTCAGTCCAAGTTCTGGGGCCGAAAGGTGTGGAATGAGTTATAGCCTGGTAGTGCAGGGGTGCTTTCTGCTGCCTTGAACCAGTCTCTCTTACGGCACAAATGTCGATGTTCTCCATTTTAAGGAGTGCTTTGAGCGAGTGCATTTTGAGATTTAGACTTCTAGTGTTGCGCAGCATGACCCTCAGATTGCTCTTGTTTGTAACTGTTATGGTGGTAATTTGGTCTTTGGAACACCGCCTAAAAAAGGCACTATAGGGGTGGCAAGAGCCGTGCCCAGTATCAGGAAGCCCAAGGGTGACAGATCCTGGCCAACTCTGGCAAACCATCGAGGTCCGTCAGTCATGTCATCCCAGGCAGACAGATACTGGATCCTCTTAGAATGACACCAGAAACTTAGCCAGTTGTTGAAATCAATCATTTTCTGCTTGTACTGTGGTGTCATTCTGGCTGATGGTAGGATGCTGTTCAGGGCTAGGGTCATACCCACCTGGGCTGCGTAATCCGAGAGCTCCTCCATGTGTCTTTTCATGTAGTCCAGGGAGGTACGTCTCAGGTAATTAACACCCACATGTACAGTGACAGAGTCTGCTGTTTGGGTAGACTTTTATTGAGTGCGTCCGCGAAGGTGGGTGTGTGGTTTGTGTTTTTATGTGAAGGCAGTGCTGGTGTGTGTTCTGGAGGGCTGTATGTTCCATGTGGTGTGGTGCAAGTGTTGACCTTCTCCTCTTGACCAGCTATTCCGATCATGGCTGGAGAGTGCATGGCTTCCGATTTGGCTATATAAGTGCATCTCTCGCAAGTCTGAGTGTTGGGAGGTAAGAGGAGAGGGTTGTCAGTGTACATGAGGCAGTTGCTACATTGCCTCAGGATGCCCATGTTCACCAGGTTAATAGGAGAAAGCACAGGGAACTGACCTTTAGTCATGCCTGGAGCGGTGGGCATTAATAATAAGTACTGGAGATGTTTCTTTGTAGAACGTTTAGTGCTGGTAGCACTTTTGTGTGCTACAATAATTGCTACAAGAAGTCTGGTAAGGTGCTAGACTAATAAGCTAGTAAAAGTGCAGGAGAGGAGAGAACTAGTAGATCTAAGGGGAAAATTAAGGAGCAGACTTTGACACCGCTCAGAAGGTTACAAACAGTCCTGGATACAGCAAATCTGTATCTGGGCTAGACTAGTTACAGGAAAGGCGGGAAACAAACGCAAACATGGGCTTTTAAACCAAAAAGTTGAAAGAGATGGAAAAACTGCCCAAATGGCCAATATACTACAATATCTGGGCCAGGAACCACTCACTCCTCTTGTGGTAGATAGGCTACCTAGTGCTTACCACTCCCACTGATAAGGTAGAAGGCTTCCCTCCAACACAGAAAGGCTTGGGTGTCTCAGAAGCTTACAAACAGTCCTGGATACAGCAAATCTGTATCTGGACTAGACTACAGGAAAGGCAGGAAACAAGCTTAGAATTTAGAATATTTGTTTTTTTTTTTAGTAAAGTGGAAAGGGAGAAAGGAGGAGCAGAAGATAATTCAAGGTTAAGAAACTAAGTGAGTTGGCCTCAGATGTTCTCTCTGTATTAGGTAGAATGAGCTAGTGACACTAGACTGGGAGGAGTGTCCCAGATCAAATTTACAGTAGGGCTGGGCAACTGCAAAGCTACCAAGTATAAGAACAGGATACCAATAGAGACGGGGGGGGGTTGGAAACTAAATCAGTTATATGATACACTCCTTGGCAGAAAATCAGAACAAACAAACACAAACAGATGTTTAACAAATGGAGAAAATTTTTAGTTGATACCTCACACACACAGTGAAACTAGCTAGAAAAGATTTACAAACAGTGTGACAATAAAAAAACTTATTATCAGGCCCTGTGAGGCAGACAATTTTAGTGCAACCGTGCAGATTAGTTTATAGCTATAAAGTACAGTAAGACGTATGCAGCAGAGAATAAAAGTGCTGTATGTA
Source organism: Protopterus annectens (assembly GCF_019279795.1). NCBI lineage: Eukaryota > Metazoa > Chordata > Ceratodontiformes > Protopteridae > Protopterus > Protopterus annectens. The sequence continues at coordinate 710,988,880 of NC_056737.1, forward strand.
GCTATAATAAGCAATAACTAGTAAAAATATGCAAACAAACAGGATACTTAATGTTGTATATCACAGATCAGAGTTTTGCTCAGTGCCCTTCTTCCGATTAGCTCTGTGTGAAATGTGTCCCCCTAAGTCCCTGACTATTGGGTCGGAGGGGTGTGTTGTCAATATGATAGTTACCAGGTATGGATGACTTCCCAAAGGATACATCTATGCCTTTCTTGGCATTTAGTTTTAGTCCATGGCTCTGACACGAGTTGTTTGTGTCAGCTCCTGGAGAACATTTGTGTCTATGTGAGATTTGATGACAGCTCCTAATTTGCAATCATCTGCAAATTTAGTCCGCCAGAGATTACTGACATTGGCCTTGACTTCTGAGAAGTAAATGCCAAAAAGGAGCAGTCCAAGGACTGATCCCTGAGGGACTGCACTTGTGGGTGACCTCTTTGTAGAGGTGGACTCCCCATTTCTAACTTCCTGAGTCCTGTGAGCCAGTTGCCTATCCACCTGGTGACATATGGGTTTGTACCCAACCTCTAGAGTTGGTCAACAATGCCCGAATGGGGTATTGTGTCAAATGCCTTGGGGAGGTCAAGGTAGGCAGTGTGAACAATTTTGCCCTCATCCATTGCTTTGGTGACCTTCTGAAAGAAGTCCACCAGGTTGAGTAGGCATGATCTGCCCTTGACGATACCAAACTAGGTTGGGTCCAGTGTCTGGAGGTTTACTATATCTCTGTTGATCATTTCCATGATAATTCTTTCTATGGCTTTACATATAAGACTAGTGAGAAGTGAGACTTATGGGTCTGTAGTTTTCCAGGGCCTCTAGATGACCCACCTTTGTGAAGAGGGTTGACTGTTGCCTTTCTCTATTCATGAGGCATGAAACCTGTTTGGAGACTACAGTTGAATAGTAATTCCAGAGGCCCTAATAGATCATGTTTCATGCTATTTAGAAGGCATCCTGGGATATTGTCTCTTGGTCTTAGCGAGAGAATTAAGGACCTGTTCCCTAGTGATAGTAATATTTGATAAAATTTCCTGAAGGGAGAGAGGGGTAAAGTTGGAGCTGGATTTATCATCCAGGAGGTTTTCTATGTCTTCTGGCTCAGTATAGGTGGCTCCATTATCAGTGATCTCTGCACACAATTGTGTATTGCCTTTGAGGTTGCGGACATAGCTAAAGAATGCTTTGTGGTTGTCCTGGGAGGCCAAACTTACCTCACATTTGGCTTTGGTAGACTTTTTGTCCTCTGAGTTGTTTGTTTAGCTTGAGAGTGCTTTTATCCTGCTGAGTGCTGCACCTCATAACTTTTGCCATGATTTTCTTCCTCCTGTTATGCAGCCCTTTGATTTTGTGATTCCACCATGGTGTCTTGTTTTTTTGAGTTAGTTCTGTACTACTTCATGGTGGGGTACATCTGCCTCTATGCAGCTATTAACATGCTTGTACAGGGATACTGTGTACAGTTCTGCATAGGCAACAGTGTTCTAAGGGTTTATGGCGCTTGAAATTTTGCCAGGTTCTTACTTAATAGCAGAAGGTAAGCCTTAGAATAGTTCCTGAATATTCTAGGTTTAGCTGGGGATCCAGGTTTTATTTTTACTTCAAAGGAGACCATTTTGTGATATGACCTCACCAGGGAGGGCATTACAGTAGGGGGCTGTGCAGCACTGTCCCATATTAGTGAGGACCAGATTCAGTATGGCTGCACCCCTGATTGGTGTGTTGACTATATCTGGTCCAGGGAGTATGTGTTTACAAAATCCAGGAATCTCTGTACATGTACATTTGGTGTCATATAGGATTACCAGTTAAAAGTGGGGTAATTAAAGTCGCACATGAATATGGTATTGGGTTGGATGGTTAGTGTTTCTAGCAAGTTGAAATACATCCCTGGGTCATAGAGAGGGACCTATAGCTTGCAAGGAAGTGGTATTAGATTTTGCCTAAGTTGATTTGAACATGGAGCAGCTCAAGTGCATTGTCCTGTTTGACCAGCCTTGAAGTATATTTATCGTTAATGTAAATAGAGACACCTCCACCTTTAGTCCCTGCCTGTGAAGTAGCTGGCCTAAATGTGTGTAAGGCAGTATACCCTAGTATTGCCGTTGTTCTCTCCATGACTTTAAACCATGTCCCAGTGACTGCACAGACATTAACATTCTCTAGGGTAAAGAGAGTTTTCTCGGTAGTGTAGTTTTTTGTTTAGAGTCGTAGCATTGAACAGTAGTACCTTTAGATTTTCTTGGTTTTGATTTGCTATGTTGGAAGTACTTTCAGTTTGGCATTTCGTATAAAAGGCACTATGGGGAAGGCAATGTTTTAGCTATTATTCAAAAGCCTAGAGGGGAGAGGTGCAGACCATCCCTGGCAAAGGAACATGGTCTGTTGACCATCTCCTTCCATGCTGACAGATATTGCACCCCCTTAGAATGACACCAGAAACTAAGCAGATTTTTAAAGTCAATCGTCTTTTGTTCATATTGTGGCATCATCCTTGGAGAAGGTAAAATGCTGCTTAATGCTAGGATTATACCAGCCTGAGGCACATATTCTGAGAGCTCCATGATGTCTGTCATCATATAGTCTAGGGAGGTACGTTTCAGATTCTAACGTCTTCACAGAAAAGCTCCCTAAAATGTATCTTGGTGTTAAAAGTATTAGTGAGAAAGTTCCCTAAAACAGTAACTTGATCAAAATGTTTATATGGCCATTAAGTAATGAGCCAAGTTATGCAATGGCATTATCTTCACTGTTTGGAAGAAGAGCAGTGCTTTAAGTGACTGTTTTTCAACTTGGGCATTCAGACATGGGAGGGGCAAACTGCTGCTGTACTTCATTTATTCAGGATGATGGCAATTTGTGCTGCACACAGGCATCAGTAGGAGGAACTGTATAATAGCTCAAGGCTTGTGCTGTAGGATTGTCTGTGTTTGTGCATGAGGCTGAGACCAGGCATTGGTCCAACTGTCCTGGCGGTAGGCCTGACCCTGTGACAACCTCACAGTCCCTGTATTGCATCCTTATTGTTGACTAGTATTCACTTCAGTAATATTCTGCCTTACTTTCAGCAAGTGATGTGGGGTGGCTTGTGAAAGATAAGCCCTCAGTATCCAGCAAGATGAGGACATCCCGCAGCTTTAGCACCATGTACCTCCCTGGTTGAATAACTAGCCTGTTTCCTGGAAAGAGACTCTAGAGTCTACTAGGTTTGGGTTTGTGGTTGCATTCAGAACTAAGGTCTGTCTTCACCAGTCCTACCTCTGGGTACAGCTGAAATGAGTGAGCCAGAGTAAGGCAATTCCATGCCAGGGCTTCCAGATCAGGACATTGATGTCAGGCTGTGCTTTGATTTCTTGTGGATATGCAGCAATGCACCTTAAGATATGTGGCTTGATGCCATTACTAGGTTCTGTGCCACTCCTGCCTCTGTGTAGTCATCTGCTGGTGCATCTTCATACACTGGTGTCCAGTTTGCTGACCCTTGTGATATTGCTGTGGAGCTGGGGAGAATGTGTTTCACTTCCCCCATTAGAGCCCTTTGAGATTCAGGGGATGTAGACCCTATTATTGCAGACATGGGTGAGAACCCTAACACCTCTAACTTGTAAGGCTCTCCACTATATGACCATTGCTTTGTAGAGATCCTCTGCTCATAGATTCCATGCTGAACTGCTTTGTTACTGCCCCCCCCCCCCGTTTCTTTCTCCAGAAATATTTGAGAATCATTTGTATGAGTGGCTGTTAAGAAGAAAGACTTCTGAATCCCCCCCCCCAAAAAAAAAAAAAAGTACTCTAGTATCATGGATGCTATTTATGCAGCCTGGAAACACTGAGTACAGGTTCCTTTTTTCCAGCCAAAGGTAGTTGCTGCCTCACAAGCCCCCAACTAAGTCAGCTGAAATCCTGATCAGATATCCTAAGGCAGAATTTCAGCTATGATCCCACAAAACCATTGCATCATGATGTTTTGCATCTGACAAGGAGCATAAAGGTTCAGACAGGGTGGGTAAGAAGCGTTTCCTTTGCCACACTGAAGCTTAGATCAATCAACTGTCTGTTTCACCTGTGCAAGTTTCAGCCATCCTAGAGTTGGGGCTTAATAGTGGCTGGGTTAAGACTGCCTACACCTTCTACAGAGGGCTATCCTGTGGTTTCCTGCAATTTGGATTGTACTAATCCCGTGAGTAGGACAAGCACTCTTAAGTGTGTGCTTGCTTAGGAAGATGGTGCTCACTATCTTCTCCTTCCAGAATGAGTAGATGAACCATTCTGAGTGACACCTTTGAGGAGAGGTCCTTTTCAGCCCACCTTCCCCCAAGACCCTGGTCATTAATCAGCAGAAGAGGAAGGAGGCCCTAATTGAGGTCCAGTCATTGGGAGATATTTCTACCCCTTCTGTTTCTGAAAGGTAGGGAACGGTTCTTTGCATCCCGGTTGTGATTAAATCCAACAGCCGTATCCACTGTTTCAGGCACTGAATAATTACTATCCAGAGAGTCGAACCATGCTTCTTCAGGGAACCTGGTTGAAGATGTTGGACATGATGGATTCCTTTTGGCACCTACGTGTTTTGAGGTCTGTGCAGGAGGGTCCCTTTGGATCAGTCTTAGTGAGTTACTCTATTGTTGATATTTGGTCTCTCCCCTGCCTGGATGACTTGATTCTTGTCATCTTGTGGAGTGGGGGTAGGTACTGGTAACAACCATAGCTTGGGTCCTTCTATGTTTACAAACTCATGGGGACAGTGTAAACTGAGCGAAGTTTTCTTTTGTCCTGGGTCAGAGAATTGTTTTTATTAAAGTGGTGGACATACATTAAAACTGGACATTCTACAGTGTTGGTAATTCATGCCAACACAGAGCGCTAAGAAAGCCATAACCTTAGCAGTTTGGATGAGGTCACCTAGGTTCTTCCCTGTTTGCAAGGGGGAAAAAAAACAGCTAGGGAGTCTATGGGTGTCAGACTGGCTCCTTCACTGTGTCAGCTGCTGATAAGACTGTGCTGTGGCAGGACTTGGTTTCTTGGACTATTCAGTGATGCCTCTCTGTTCCTCTGGTGTAGCTTCCTTGAGAAGCCACTAAAGACTAGGAGTTAGAGATGTCCTTTGTGGATATGGTGTTCTCACCAGGCAAGGGAGAGCCAATCTTTTTGGTCTCAGGGGAATGAGCAGGTGAGGGTCTACTTGTATAAGCTAGCTAGGGTTGCCTGATCCCTGGGATGAAACCTCTGTTATGAGTCGGTCTTTTTGCAGGGAGTCTCGTAGGAAAAGAAAGCAAAAAAATAAAAAATGTTAATTTCTGCTTTTAATGTCTCAATTTTTTTTTAAAGAGCTCCCTCTCATTCTTACAATGATTCTCTTCAGCATGAAGATGAGGGAACGGAAGTGGGCCGTGTGTTGCTTCATTGAGTTCTCCTCAATATGAAGATTTTAATTCTGAGTAAAGTATTTATTCAGATTGCCCCCAGTCCACCCCCAAAGAGCTATCTTGTTTTTTTCCCTGAGATTGTAGCTAAAATGAAAAAAAGTATTTCATTGGGAACAGAATGAAGTCCCCATTTCCCAGCAAAAGTATTTGTTCCAAATGAGTATTCCACAGCCTGCAGCTGTGCCTCCTGTTGTAACAGCTTTAGAGGATGTGTTCTTAACAGCTTGCAGTTATTACCTGCTAGCCTGTTGCTTTTAAAAAGTCTTAGAGGAAACGCAGAGTAAGTCAGACTCGTAAATACCTCTTTTCTAATCCTAAAACAGACCCAACAGTCACTTCCTTCTCTAAAACATCTGCTCTTAAACAGATTGTTAATGCAAACCCCATTCCCTTTGATGAGGGTGGAAAAGCTTTTGCTTTAGAAAGTTTATTATGCTGCTACTTTAACTTTAAGAATTGTGAACTGCCTGGCTCACATGCTAAATTTTTATTCATTCATTCATTTTTATTTATTTATTTATTGAGAGTATGAGAAAGCAAACTGTTACTCTCTCCTTTTTTTACTCATATTTTTTATTTTCAAAAAATTATGAAACGTACATAGAATATTAAATATAACATGTTATACAAGTATTTACAATGTTTACATTCAGCCTGACATCAATAATATAATTTCTTCCCAGTTGCTGTACAAATGAAACAATATATAGTTATCAGAATTTGTATTTTTGCTGTAAAGTATCAATCAATGATAAAACTTTTTTCCATGTATTGTTTACCAGTGGCCTTGGATATGCCCTTAGTTATTAATTTTGATTTCCACCAAAACCTGTTACTCTCTTCTGATGTAATGAATTCATTGAATACCTTAATTGTGTCTGCTTGTCATGTAAACACTCACTGCAGTGCTCTTATGATTCTGCTGATGCTGTCTCCAGAGCTGCTGCTGCAAAATCAGTTTTGAAAATATTGGCTTGGTTACATTCTCAAAATGTATCAGAAGACGTTAAAACAGATTTAAAATTCTTCTCTTGATAAGGATGATGGTCTTCGTGTTTCACTGTTGCAGTCATTACATTTGGGTAGTCTGCTGGCAGGTTGCCCTCAGTCTGCCTGATTAACAAAGTCTTGGGTCCTGCGTCGGTTGCTGTCCCTTCTTCCATGACGTCAGGTCGTCAGGGGTATAAAACATGCATCCGACGCCATTACATCAGTCTTTCTTGCCATGCGGTGCCCGAAGCAGAAGCAGTTCACAAGTGCCAGTCGGCCGACAACTGAAATTTTCGTTTTCGAGTTTCAGAACCGAAGTCTTCAACTTAAAGCTAAGTACCCCGTTGGGGAAACTTTTTTTTGCTCCTTACCGATGTCAATAAAAGTTAATAATTGCATTACTTGTGGAAAGCAAATACCTCACAAAGATTTTCATTCTTACTGCATTCCTTGCCCCGGCCCTGACCACGATGTACCTTGCTGTCGGTTTTGTGCTTTATTTAATCCGCACACTATCCGTCGTCGGTACATTTTTGCCTCTAAATATTTCGGTTCTCAGATTAATTATCCAGAAATGTCATCTGTTAGCCATCCGGCTACCGGGATTCTGAAAAAACACAAAGATAAAGACAGAGACAGACCGCCGAGGTCCAAAACTGCCGACGACGCTTCTCCTAAGCCAGACGCCAGTTCGCTGGTACTCAGTGAGGCGCTTTTGCAGCCCCTGATACCCGCTACTTCTGATTCGCAGGCCTCTACTGAGACCCATTCGGAGTCTGGTATGCCACAAGAGGCTTCACCTATGGAACCCACAGATGTCTCTACCTTGGATGGGTCCGGAGCCACTGTGCAGGCACCGGCTTCTGAGGGTGTATTCAGGCCTATAGACTTGCATATTAAATAGACTCCACCCTCATTGCTAAGGCCTAAATCTCGATCTATGTCTAAAAAAACGACGCCCATGCCACATGTACAGGCCCCTATGCCTAAAAAACAAATGCTCAAAATGGCTGAAGATCTAATTACTCTAATCAGGGGTAGTCAAACCCCCCCCCCCTTCTAAGAGGCCTAGGGCTGAGCTTGATTTTGAATCTTCTGATCAGGTTTCTGTTTCTTCTGATTCTTGTAATGACCTGGATTTGTCTGTACCTACTTATGAGGATTCTGATGCAGAGGATTCCATTCCCTCTGCTTCCCCTCCTGCGGATTTTTCTTTTGGGCAAACTTTGCATACCTTAAGGGAGCATTTCCACTGGGAAAGTCAGGAATTTTCTGATTCAAAAAACAGACTTAGGGATTTCCTTCTTCTACCTCAGCATAGGCCCTTGGCTATACCTCCTGTGCTAGACATTGTTGATGTGTTTTCGGAATCCAGTACGGCCCCTGATTCCCTGCCTCTGGCTCCCAGTAAACCTGACAGATACTACAGGGTTCCTGAGTCCCACAAGTTCCTTTTCAAAAATCATGTTGCAGATCAAGAAACCATTTCTCAGGAGCCCAAGGGCATTAAGGCTTCTACTGCTAAAAATCCTACCCCTTCTGATAGAGACTCCAGGGTGCTGGATAGATGGGGTAAGAAGGTTTATACTTCTGCAACCTTGGTAATCAGGGCTTTAAACTGCTACAAACTGTCTTTGAATTTTCATGTAATTAAACTCTTGTTTTTCCTGTTGGAGATTTTCTCCCCGGGCCTCCACTGAAAACGGGCCCCCAAGCCCAGTGGACCTCCCCGGTAAAAATATCTGTAATTAATAAATAAATAAACAAATAAAATAAAATTTCATATGTTAAAATATCAACAGCATATTATTGGACTGCTTAAACAGAAAATGATGATGTTTCCTGACTGTGTGGAAAATAAAGATTTACAGGATTTATTGCATTCTGCTGAACAAGTTGGAAAACATACTTTGCAATGTGGTTTTTATTCTTTAGAGGCCTCGTGCAGGGCTGCTGTTACTGGGTCTGTGCTTAGAAGGCATGCTTGGCTTAAGGAGCAGTCTTTGCCTGATCATGTTAAAGCAAAATTGTTGAATGCTCCTTTAAGTCAGGACCGTCTGTTTGGCAATAAGGCTGAAGAAGTTCTAAAAAAAAAATGGAAGATAAAGCTAAATCAATGCAAACTGTTAAAGATTTTGTACAAGTGCAACCTCCAAGATTTAGTAGGCACTGGCCTACTAAGAATTGGTCATTTCCAGCTCCTTCCAGATCCTCTCAAGCCAAACCCAGACACACCAAAAGCACCAGGTTTCAGTCTCAGGGGACTCTCCGAACTAAGCAATGAGGGGCCTCCACTTCCAAATCTGGAAATAACAAGACACCCCCTTATGGTAAACAGTCTCAATGACTTCCTTTTAAAATTACCAAGCACTTACCTTTTAGCCGCCCCTTTGTGGGGAAAGATTGCTCTTCATGCAAAGAACTGGGAACTCATAACCCAGGACAAATGGGTTTTAAGTATAGTGTTCCAGGGATACAGATTCATTTCCACATGTTGCCGACACCAAACGGGTGGCCAGACCTGCCCCCAAATCAGTGGGCAGAGGCTCAAAAACAAGTACTTTCCCTCTTAAACATGGGGGCTATTCAGCCAGTACCAGAAGAGGAAAAGGGACAAGGTTTCTGTTCCAGGCTCTTTCTGGTACCCAGAAAAGACAAATCATGGCGTCCAATTCTGGACCTGTCTACTTTAAACACCTTTCTGGACATTCCAAAATTCAAGATGCTGACTCTTCACCAGTTACTTCCTATGCTAGGCAAAGATGCCTGGTTGGCAAGTCTAGATTTAAAAGAAGCATACCTGCACATCCCAATCAGGGAATCTTGCAGAAGATACCTACGCTTCAAAGCAGGCTACTTGTATTATCAGTTCTCTGCAGTGCCCTTTGGCTTATGTACTGCGCCCAGGTTATTCACAAAGTGCCTGGCTCCAGTTATTGCATTTTGCAGGCAAAGAAATATTCAAATATATCCATACCTGGAAGATTGTCTAATTCAGGCAGAAAACCAGGGCATACTTCTAAATCATCTGGCGTTTGTAATGAAAAGAAATCCCAACTGGTACCCTCTCAACAGATTACATTCCTGGGTGCAAGCTTGAATACAACTTCCCAGATGGCTTTCCTCACGCCAGAGAAGCAAATTCATTTGGTAACTTACTTCAAACAAGTGGCCACAAAAACCCTACTGTCTGCAAGACAAATACTGCAAGCTTTGGGGTTCATGGCCTCCTGCATTCTTCTAATTACATATGCAAGACTGCATATGAGGAAACTACAGTGGTACTTAAAAAGTTTATGGAGTCAACATCGTCACAGCCTGGAAACAATGATTCCTGTCATACCTTGCCTATGCTTGGAATTCCCATGGTGGGCAGAGGCCTGCCACCAGAACAAGGGACTGCCATTCACACTTCCCCCTGCCGCCAAAACCCTAACTACAGATGCATCAGACTATGCATGGGGGGGCTCACCTGGCAGGGAAGTGCATTCAAGGCAAATGGAACCCAAATCAAATGCACCTACATATCAATCAAAAAGAAATGTTAGCTGTACAGAATGCTCTGACAACCTTCAAGGACTACATTCTTCCAGGATAACTAATGATAAAGACAGACAACACCACGGTTATGTGGTACATAAAGAAGCAGAGGGGTTCACATTCTTACCCCCTCTGCAGACTAGCCATGGCATTGTGGAACACAGCCTTGAGCTACCAAGTGCACCTACAAGCTCAATTCTTGCCAGGAAAATTGAATACACTAGCAGACGGACTAAGCAGAAATCTCATGGACCCACACGAGTGGAAACTGGAACCACGGATTTTCAACATGTTGACAAGCAAATGGGGGAGCCCAGACATAGATGTATTTACCCCCCCCCCCCCAGAACTACCAGTTGAATAAGTTTTGCACAAGGACTCCCCACAAAGAAGCCTGGAAAGTGGATGCTTTTGTCCTTCAGCTGGAAAAGCCTATCAGTCTACGCCTTTCCCCCTCTGTCTCTGCTCTCCAAAGTTCTGCTAAAAGTCAAACAGGACAAACCAAGAATGATTTTGATTGCTCCAGACTGGCCACGCCAACACTGGTACCCACTTCTGCGCAGTGTGTCACAAATATCTCCATGGCACCTGCCACAGACCCCTTCTTTGCTGTCTCAGCAGAAGAACCAAATTCTGCGCCCACAGCTTCCAACATTGAACCTTGCAGCCTGATAATCACTTAAATTCACCCTTATCATCCCTCAGCAAACCTGTGCTGGATGTCATCTTGGAGGCGAGAAGGCCTAGTACTAGAAAATCTTATGCTGACAAATGGAAAAGATTCTGTGCCTGGAACCAATCTTTAGGGATGAGCACAGCAGCACCCAATTTACCTCAGATTTTGCAATACTTAACTGAGATGCTTCACAGGGGCCTGTCTTTTTCCTCTATTAAAATCCACGCTTCAGCTATTTCAGCTCACTGTAACACAGAACCACCCCTCTTCTCTCATCCCCTGCTCAAGCAGCATCTCAGAGGGGCAAAAAGCTTGAGACCACCCAGGAGAGCTCCTACCCCTGTCTGGGACCTTAGCTTTGTTTTGGAGAAGCTCATTCTACCACCTTTCAAGACAGCTGCTACTGCAGACTTAAAATTTCTTTCTTGGAAAGCAGTCTTCCTTTTAGCAATCACTTCAGCTAGAAGGATATCTGAATTGCAGACCCTTATGGCAGTGGAGCCTTTTATCATCTTTCATGCGGACAGGGTGTCTCTGAGGACCAATCCATCCGTCATGCCTTAGGTGGTTTCCAGTGTGGCTCTTAATCAGTCCATTCATTTGCCAACCTTCTTTCCCAGTCCACAGAACAAAGGGGAAGAATTCTGCATTCCTTGGATGTGCACAGACAACTTAGATTCTACTTGGACAGGACTAAATCTCGAAGAAAGTCTGACCAATTGCTGGTAGCATTTGCTGCAGGGGCAGCAGGGAAGGCTATTACAAAGCAAACCATTTCTAAATGGATAAAGCCATTGCATTAATTTCTGCTATAAGCACCATGGAAAACATATCCCCCAGGGGATCAGATGTCACTCCACCAGGGCTGCTTCTACTTCTGCAGCCTTTCTCAGAGGTGTTCCTACCAGGGATATTCTAGAAGCTGCTACGTGGAGTTCTGTACATACTTTCACCAAGCATTATCATTTACCAATTTTCTCTAAATTCAGAGCTGGATTTGCCACTGCTGTCTTGCAGGGCCTTATAGCCGGCCCTAATGCTGTATAAACACCTCCTCCCAATCATAGCTTTGGGAATCTACCCAAATGTAATGACTGCAACAGTGAAACACAAAGAACATTGTACAGTTGTATTACACTTACCATAAATGTAGATGTTAGAGTATCTTCACTGTTGCAGTCCTGGTTACCCTCCCTCCAGCCCCCTACTTTTCTCTGGCTATACCTCTACTTTCTTTTACTATGCTTAAAAGCCTTTTTGGTGTATTTGCTTTTGGTTGGAGGTATATTTTTGTGTTTTTTAATTTTATTGGCTCCCCATTAGTTGGGCACCTGACATCTGGGGCAAGAAAAACTGACGTAATGGCGTTGGATGCATGTTTTATACCTCTGATGACCTGACATCATGGAAGAAGAGACAGCAACCGACGCAGGACCCAAGACTTTGGTAATCAGGCCCACTGAGGTCAACCTGCCAGCAGATTACCTAAATGTAATTACTGCAACAGTGAATACACTCTAACGTCTACATTTATGGTAAGTGTACACAACTGTACTTTCTGTTCCCTCTTATGCTGCTGAGGTCATTAAACAATTCATTGAAAGCCGGAAATTTATTCAGATTTTCCATCCCTCCTTTTTTAAGTTTAATAAAAACTTTGTCTAACTCAGCACTCTTTTTCAAAAAACATTTTAAGCAGCAATGTGTTAACAAACGATCATAAAAAGCAATGGCAAAGACTCACTAAAAATGAAGGGAAATCCTTTCAGAACTAAAGATAACCCAAAAAGTCAGACCACCTTGCTCTTCAGGTTCCCAGCCCCTCCCTACCTGATAATTTATCCCTCATTCTAGGTCTTCATCTTCCCCAGTGGCATCAGATTAGTTCAGACAAAAATGGGTTCTGAAAATCATCCTGCAGGGTTACAGATGACAGTGGGAGGAGTCATTTTCTTCTTTTTTAGGGAATTCCTCCTCGTCCTGTAAACCAAACATTTATTTATTTATTTATTTATTTATTTGACATTTGTTTACCGGAGTTGTCTGACTGGGTCTACAGAACCCTTTTTCAGCAGAGGCCCAGGGAGAAAAGCTCCACATACAGTACAGTACAAATACAGTATAATCCAATACAGTATAATCCAGTACAATAAAGATTACATTAGAAATACTATACACAAAATAAATTGAAAGAAGAAACTTCTACACGTACTATACTACACATCTAAACAATTCTATACAATTAAAACATTACAGACAATAATAGTCACTCATCATACATGATGTAGAAATAGCAGCCAGAAAGTTAGATGCAGACATATAGCGAGAGAGAGAGTTAAGAAGAATAGAAGCAATAAAGCGTGAGCAGCAGCTTAAGGATATGATATATAAGCAGAGAAGGAGTTAGAAGAGCTTTAGGATCTTGCAATTTGTGAGGGATTGAAATGTGAGAGAAGAGGAAGACCTGAGCATTAGGCATGCTTTATGCAGGAGCAGAGCCATGTATTTTTGAGATGATTTTTTAAAAAGGTTTTGAAATGGGTTAGGCCAGGAATAAACCTGGTAGCTAGAGGTAGTTAATTCCAGTGTATAGAGACAGAGTATGAATACAGAGAGTGACCAGGTTTTCTTGTGGGTTTTGAGATAGCTAAGAGAATTTTGTCTTCTGATCGTAGGGATCGATTTGGTGTGTAAGGTGCGACTAGATTGGCTAGTGCAGGACTGGCAGTAGGCTTGAAAATAAGGTTGTGCAAGGTAGATAGCTGAATAAAGGCAGTTCAAGCCTGTGCTTGAAATGAAAGTCAGATGAGTTTGTCAATGCTAACACGTAGAAGTTTGGTTTCCTGCACAATTTCTATGACAGTGTTGTCAGGCATAGTTCAAGCCAGTTTAATTCTAGGAGTGGTTTACAGTGGTGTGTGTGATATTTAGAGTTTGTGGCAAACTTTGCAACTTTGTTGTAGCACTGTTCCAACTTGCTTAGGGTTTTTGTGTCTTTCGGCTTTTCCCGGTTAGGGGTCGCCACAGCGGAACTCCGGTCCGCTAATGATTGGCAGTAGAGTTTTACGTGCTGGCTTGCCGGGCCTAACGCAGAACCTTCAACGAAGGAACGCCCATTCACGTATGTCACCACACAGAAGACGCTCTAACTGAGAATCGAACGGGCAACGTCTAACTGTGAGGCGACAACTCTACCGCAGCACCACACATTGCTTAGGGTAGAATTTTGTAAATTAGTTAAGATAGGAGCACCATACAGAAGAGAGGGAAGTAAAAATGTTTTTGCAAGGGTAGCTTTGGTTGCTGCAGTAAAAAAAATGTTTGTTTCTATATGCGAGTTTTTGATGAGTTTTCTTTATATTTTGCTGTATATGGGGGGTCAAATGAAAGTTTGTCAATGCTAACGCCTAGAAGTTTGGTTTCCTGCACTATTTCTATGACAGTGTTGTCAGATGCAAGGATGTTGAAATGATCAGTGACAAGGGTGGTGTTTTAGGGATGACATAGTGCTAGTTTTGTCTTCTTTGGATTAAGAAAGAGTTAGACATTTTGTAGCCTGGATTCAACTGCTGTAAAGGACTGTTGAGTTTTTGAGAGTAGTTCTGGTAGTGACTGAGCAGTGCAGATTATGGTGGAATCAGCGTATTGAATGAGAGTCCCAGGGTGAGAGGCAGTTTGAAGGTTGTTTATGAAAATGTTGAAGAGTAGGGTTCCTTGGATGGAGCCTTGGGGGACTCTAGTAGGGTTGTGGAGAAAGGGTGATAGTTTGTTCGACCATTTCACTGCTTGTTTACGATCCTTGAGGTAGCTCTGAAACCATTTTACTGTGTTATGTGAGACTCCCAAGTTAGACAGTGTGTTCAAAAGTAAGGGGTGAGACACTGTGTCAAAGGCCTTGCAGAGGTCAAGGAATACTGAGGCTGCATAGCATTCTGCATCTCTGGCCTTGTTCACGGTGTCTGTAAAAGATAATAGGGCTGTAGCTGTGCTGTGGCTAGGTCGGAAGCTGTGTTGGGTTTTGGTTAAAAGATTGTTTTGCAATAGATATTTCATTACCTGCTGATGGACACCTCTCTTGAGAATTTTGGATATGGGTGACAAGATGGATATAGGACGGAAATTGGATGGATCAAAAGAGTTGCCTCCTTTGTGGATGGGGGTGATGTGAGATTGTTTCCATATGGTAGGTACTTCTGATTTGGATAAAGACCTATTTATAAGGATACTGATTGGGTAGGCAACTGAGTTAGCAGCCAGTATGGGAGAAGACTGTCAGCTGAAGTAGAGCAGGGTTTTAGTTTTTGTAGCAGTTTCTTAATGATGTCAGTGGGTATGGGCTGAAATGAGAATGGGGTTTGTATGACATTTTGTTGAGTTATGGGGGTTAGTAATGACAGGGTTAGAAGTAGTTGATGGCCTGGGGTCGGTATCTGAATAGGTTGAAGGGTGAGTGGGCAGGATTAGGGGTG
Source organism: Protopterus annectens (assembly GCF_019279795.1). Taxonomy (NCBI): domain Eukaryota; kingdom Metazoa; phylum Chordata; order Ceratodontiformes; family Protopteridae; genus Protopterus; species Protopterus annectens. The sequence continues at coordinate 711,003,984 of NC_056737.1, forward strand.
TTAGCAGGTCTGAAATTGATTTTATGCAGTGCTTGTTAAAGTTTGTGGCTATTTGTGATGGAGAGTTATCAGGTTGATAGGGTGTGCTCTCCATTTCTTCCATGGTTAAGTAGAAAAGATAAGGAGTGCCAGAATTTACTGGGGTTGATTTTATTCTGGAATTGAAGCTGGGAATAATATTACTTCTTATCTTTTTTGATTAGTTTTGTCACTTTGTTATGTAGTGTTGTGAAATGAACATGATTTTGTTCATTTTTGTTTTGTTTCCAGGTTGACCAGGCTAGGTCCCTTTGTTTCATCAGGTGTTTACATTCCTTAGAAAGCCATGGTGCTGAGTTATTTTTGATTCTTTTCATACGAATGGGAGCTGGTGTATTAAGTATGTGAAGGAAGGTGTTATTAAAGTATAGTACAGCATCATTAAGGGGTAGTTGATTAAGGGGTGTCCAGTCTATTTCCTGTAGGAGATTGTTGAATTTATGCTGACAAAAATTGAGTTCCTAACTGATTTTATAGCGTGTACTCTTAGTTGTTGGGAGTTTGTTCTAAGGGAGTAAGCTGGTAGATCGCTCAGGGAGCTCGGCCGGCAGTGTACCAGAAGAGGGGGTAATTATCAGGGTGGGATACTAGAATCCAGTCTAAGGTGGATTGGCAGGCAAGATCTTTGCTGTATCTTGTTGGAGCATTGATAAACTGAGAAAAACCATACAGATTTATACTATTTGTGGAGGAGTCAGAAGCTATGGTTTGCCAGTCTATATTTACGTCTCCTAATATTATTGTTTCAAGGTTTACTGTTTGGGATGTCCAGGATAAAATGTTTTCCAACACTGGTATATTGTTACCTGGTGGGATATATATTACTATTACGCAAATTCTTTTTGATATATTAAGGTTCATAAAGGAGATTAGTAACTCAGCATTGGAAAAGATGGGTATATTACTGGTATAGGGTGTGATGTTGAGTGTAGAGGGATATAGAAGTGCTATCCCTTCCCCTTTTTTTTTTTTAGATCTCTCTCTTCTGGTTATTTCAAAGTTTGGCGGTATTATTTCTAAGTCTTTTACATTGGGATGTAGCCATGATGTTCTTCGTGTTTCACTGTTGCAGTCATTACATTTGGGTAATCTGCTGGCAGGTTGCCCTCAGTCGGCCTGAATAACAAAGTCTTGGGTCCTGCGTCGGCTTCTGCCTCCTCTTCCATGACATCAGGTCGTCAGAGGTATAAAACATGCAGCCGACGCCATTTTAATCGGTCTTTCTTGCAGCGCAGTGCCTGAAGCAGAAGCAGTTCGCAAGTGCCGGTCGGCCGACTCTTGAAATTTTCGTTTGAGTTTCAGAACCGAAGTCTTCAAACTAAAGCTAAGTACCCCGTTGGGGAAACTTTTCCTTGCTCTTTACCGATGTCAGTAAAAGTTAATAATTGTATTACTTGTGGAAAGCAAATACCTCATAAGGATTTTCATTTGTACTTTATTCCTTGCCTAGGCCCTGACCACAACGTGCCTTGCTGTCGGTTTTGTGCTAAATTTAACCAACGCACTATTAAGCGTCTGTATATTTTTTCTTCTAAATACTTTGGCTCAAGATTTAACTATCCTGAAATGTCGTCGTTAGCAATCTGACTACTGGAATTCACAAAAAACACAAAGAAAAAGATAGAGGCAGACCATCAAGGTCCAAAACCGATGACGAAGCTTCTCCTAAGCCAGTCGCCGGTACTCAGTGAGGCGCTTTCGCAGCTCCTGATGCCCGCTACTTTTGATTCGCAGGCCTCTACCGAGACCCATTCGGAGTCTGGTATGCCGTGAGATTCTTCAAGTATTGAACCCGCAGATGTCTCTCCCTTGGATAGGTCCGGAGCCGCTGAGCAGGCACCGGCTTCTGAGGGTGTTTTCAGGCCTAAAGGTTTGTATATTAAACCAACGCCATAATCAAAAACAAGGCCAAAACCAACTTCTATGTCTAAAAAACTGACGCATGAGCCATGTGTTCAGGCCCCTATGCCTAAAAAACAAATGATCAAAATGGCTGAGGATTTAATTACCTTGATCAGGGGTTCCCAACCCCCTCCTCCTAAGAGGCCTAGGCAAGGCACTGATTAGGAATTTTCTATTCCCCCTTATGAGGACTCTGATGCAGAAGAATCCATCCCTTCTGCTTCTCCTCCTGAGGATTTTTCTTTTGGAGAAACTTTGCATACCTTAAAGGAACATTTTCATTGGGAGAGTCAGGATTTCTCAGAATCCAAAAAGAGGCTTAGGGATTTTCTTCTTCTTTCTCAGCATAGGCCTTTGGCTATACCGCCTGTTTTAGACATTGTTGATGATTTCTCAGAATCCAGCATGGCTCCTGATTCCCTGCCTCCGGCTCCTAGTAAGCCAGACAGATATCACAGGGTTCCTGACTCCCACAAGTTTCTTTTCAAAAATCCTACTGCTGACACAAACAATTTCTCAGGATCCCAAGGGTGTTAAGGCTTCTGCTGCTAAAAATCCTACCCCTTCTGATAGAGACTCCAGGGCACTGGATAGATGGGGTAAGAAGGTTTATATGTCTGCAACCCTGGCAATCAGGGCTTTAAACTGTCAATTTCATATGCTTAAATATCAACAGCATGTCATGGGCTTACTTAAACAGAAAATTATGTTGATTTCTGATTGGCTGGAAAATAGAGTTACAGGATTTATTGCATTCAGCTGAACAAGTTGGAAAGCATACTTTGCAATGTGGTTTTGATTCTTTGGAGGCCTCTTGCAGGGCCGCCGTAACTGGATCTGTGATAAGAAGTCATGCTTGGCTCAAGGAGCAAAATCTTCCTGATCATGTTAAAGCTAAATTGTTGGATGCTCCTTTACAGCAGGACAGTCTGGTAATAAGGCAGAAGAAGATTTGAAAAAGATGGAAGACAAAGCTACATCTATGCAAACTGTAAAAGATTTCTTGCAAGTACAGCCACCCAGGTTCAGTAGGTACTGGCCTACTAAGAATTGGTCCTTTCCAGTACCCAAAAGAGTCGATCAGTTCAAACCTAGACACTCCAAAGGCTCCAGGTTTCAGTCACAAGGAACTTACAGGACAAAACAATGGGGTGCCTCTACCTCCAAATCTGGAAGTAGCAAAGCACCCCCCTATGGTAAACAGTCTCAATGACTTTCCTCTGCCATTTCCAAGCACTTATCTTTTGGCAGCCCCTTTGGGGGGAAAACTAGCACTTCATGCTCAAAATTGGCATCTAATTACCCAGGACAAGTGGGTCTTAAATATAGTATCCCAGGGATACAGATTTCATTTCTACATGTTACCATTTCCAAACGGATGGCCAGATCTGCCTCCAAATCAGTAGGCAGAGGCCCAGAAACAAGTCATGTCCCTCATGGATATGGGGGCTATTCAACCAGTACCAGAAAAGGAAAAAGGACAAGGTTTTTATTCAAGACTTATCCTGGTACCCAGAAAAGACAAATCATGGTGTCCAATTCTGGACTTACACATTCTAAATACCTTCCTGGACATTCCAAAATTCAAGATGCTGACTCTACAACAGTTACTGTTACTATGCTAGGCAAGGATGCTTGGTTGGTAACTCTAGACTTAAAAGAGGCTTACCTGCATATCCCAGTCACAGAGTCTTGCAGAAGATACCTCCGCTTCAAAGCAGGCTGTTTGCATGACCAGTTCTCTGCACTGCCCTTTGGCTTATCTACTGCACCCAGGGTATTCACAAAGTGCCTGGCACCAGTGATTGCATTTTGCAGACAAAGAAACATTCAAATGTATCCTTTTCTGGACGATTGTCTAATTCAGGCAGAAAACAAGGACACTCTTTTACAACATCTGGCATTTGTAAAAAGGCTTCTAACATGCCTAGGGTACAACATAAACGAAAAGAAATCGCAACTGGTACCCTCTCAAATAATTACATTCCTGGGTGCAAGCTTGAATACAACTGCCCAGATGGCTTACCTCACGCCAGACAAACAAATTCAATTGATAACATACTTCAAACAAGTGCCCACAAAAACCCAGCTATCTGCAAGACAAATTCTGCAGGCTTTGGGGTTCATGGCATCCTGCATTCTACTAATTCCATATGCAAGACTGCATATGAGGAAACTTCAGTGGTACCTAAAAAGCTTATGGAGTCAACATTGTCACAGCCTGGAAACAATGATTCCTCTCATTCCTTGTCTGCAACAGGAGTTCCTATGGTGGGCAGAGGCCTGTCACCAAAACAAGGGACTGTCATTCATTCTACCCCCTGCCACCCAAACCCTGACTACAGACTCATCAGACTATGCTTGGGGGGCCCATCTGACAGGGAGATGCATTCAGGGTGAATGGAGCCCAAATCAAATGCACCTACATATCAACCAGAAAGAAATGCTAGCTGTACAGAATGCTCTGACAACCTTCAAGGACTTCCTTCATCCAGGACAACTACTGATAAAGACGGACAACACCACAGTTATGTGGTACATAAACAAGCAAGGGGGTACCCACTCCTACCCTCTTTGCAGACTAGCCATGGCCTTGTGGAACACAGCCTTGACTTAACAAATGCATCTACATGCTCAATTCCTGCCAAGAAAGCAAAATACTCTGGCAGACAAACTAAGCAGAAATCTTATGGACCCACACGAATGGAAACTGGATCCACACATCTTCAGCATGTTGACACGGAAATGGGGAAGCCCAGACATGGATCTTTTTGCCTCTCCCCAAAACTATCAGTTACACAAATTCTGCACAAGAATTCATCACAAAAAAGCTTGGAAAGTGGATGCTCTATCCTTCAGCTGGAAAAACCCATCAGTCTATGCCTTTCCCCTCAGGCTCTGCTCTCCAAGGTTTTACTAAAAGTCAGACAGGAAAAACCAAAAATGATTCTGATTGCTCCAGACTGGCCTCGCCAACACTGGTACCCGCTTCTAAGGAATATGTCACACCTTCCTCCATAGTACTTGCCTCAGACACCTCATCTATTGTCTCAGCAGAACTATCAAATTCTGCACACTCTGCTCCAAACTCTAAATCTTGCAGCATGGCTAATCAACTAATTTCACCAGTCACATTTCTCAGTAAACCTGTGATGGATGTCATTTTGGAGGCTAGAAGGCCTAGTACTAGAAAATCTTATGCTGATAAATGGAAGAGATTCTGTGCCTGGAACCAAGCACAAGGAATAACCACAGCAATGACCAATATTCCTCATATTCTAAAATATTTAACTGAGATGCTTCACAAGGGCCTATCTTTTTCTTCTATAAAAATCCATGCCTCTCTCATCTCATCTCATTACAACACAGAGCCTCCTCTCTTTTCTCATCCCCTGTTAAAGCAGTATCTCAGAGGAGCCAAAAATTTGAGACCTCCCAGGAGAGCACCAACTCCTGCATGGGACCTCAGTTTGGTGCTGGAAAAACTCACCGTACCTCCTTTTGAACCAGCTGCTACTGCAGACATAAAATGTCTTTCTTGAAGACAGCCTTTATTTTAGTAGTCACTTCAGCTAGAAGGATTTCAGAACTACAGGCTCTCATGGCAGTGGAACCTTTCATTATCTTTTATCCGGACAGGGTGGCCCTCAGGACCAATCCATCCTTTATGCCTAAAGTGGTATCCAGTATGGCTCTTAACCTGACCATTCATCTGCCAACTTTTTTCCCAAATCCGCAGAACAAGGGGGAGCGAATTCTGCATTCATTGGATGTACACAGACAACTAAGTTGTTTGTCTTTCGGCTTTTCCCGGTAAGGGGTCGCCACAGTGGAACTCCGGTCCGCTAATGATTGGCAGTAGACTTTTTTACGAAATGCCGAGGTGCCAGCTTGACGCCCAACCTTCAACGAAGGTACAGAAAAACGGACTCCTTGTACCAGCAGGAAAAATCAGAATCCAAAACGTGTTCTTAACGCAGTTTTTATTTTAAAGTGCAAAAGCGTTTTCGCCACGTACCAACGTAGCTTCTTCAGAGAGTTACAAAAACTTTAACTTTTCTACCACTTTTTATATAACGTTAAAAGGAAGTGACATCACTGGAAATGAATAAAATAAAATGAAGTAAAATACTTGGAAAATAAATAAATATTAGAATGAAATGTATAATTCCATAAGTTAACAATTTAACTAGACAATTACTCAGTAATTTAAAATCAAAATGTGTGTATTAAATATTTACACCAATTAAAAACTTGTATGAAATTAGTGTCTATTAAACACTGAGAAAGCACTTTTAACTTTCCCACAAAATAAGGCATTTTATCCACTAACTAATGCTAGTCGACTTTAACCTTTTTATACAAGAATAAATAACACAACACTTGCATAAATAAAATTTATTAAGAAGGTTCAATAATGAACCTTAACAACAAAAATAATAACTCCAGTAATTATCAATACAAGGAACTACCTATAAGTAGTCACTACTCGGGTGGCATACAAAAATTATCTTAAATAACTCCTCATTTTTAAAACTGAAGAGATATTACAATACTCATTGAGACCTGGGTGGCTAAAAGCGTCAGTTCTCAATTGCCACTCAAGTTCACATAACTCTAAAAGTAATGGAGTAGGCCCCCCCCCCCCGTATGTTGTTATTAATCTGGTCAATGGCCATAAATGTGAAAGAGTGGCCTGGATGACAATCAATGTGTTTTGCTAAAGCGTTAGTGTCCTTATTTTTCTTAATGGCATACATGTGCTCATAGACTCGATCGCGTAATCTGCGATCGGTCTTTCCAATGTAAAATGAGGCACAACACTCGCAAAAAGCCACATATACTATAGACCTACTTTCACAATTAAGTGGATATTTTATCATGTACTTTTTATCCCTGATTTTATAAGATTGACCAGTTTTCATTTTGTGACACCAAGTACAACAATTACAAGCATACATCCCCAAACGTCTATTAAACCGTTTACTGGAATTGTCTCTTTGAAGGAGTTCTTTTAAATTAGAATTCCTCTTAAATACAAAGTTTGGGAAAAGGCCTAGTTTTTCTGCAAAGCCTGGAGTACTCAGAATATATTGCCAATTTTTTTTTTTGAATAATTGGAATAGTCAACCCTGAATTAAAGTTATATGTAATAATGTAACTTATTGCAAAATCACGTCTAACTTCAGGACCTGTGTTAACTTCAATAACTTGAGTATTTAATATTTGTGACATTGATGAATCAAGCACATCAGATGTCATACCATGGTTTCTTTGCCAAAGAATAGGCTTATAAAAACCGCTAGTTCTCTTAGTTGTAACTTCAAAAATTAGATCATCCACTAACTTTTTAGGATAGTCCCTATTAAGGAACATCTCACGGAGCAAGTCACATTCATTAAGGAAGTCCAAGTGATTACTGCATATCCTTCGTGCTCTCACCAGTTGGCCCTTCACAATGGATTTCTTTTGTCTGAGAGGGTGGAAACTGGAGAAATGCAGGAATGAGTTGCAGTATGTTGGCTTCCTAAAAATGCTAGACGTATAAACATTAAGTCTAACTTGAGAACTTGTGAACTTGAGTGGCAATTGAGAACTGACGCTTTTAGCCACCCAGGTCTCAATGAGTATTGTAATATCTCTTCAGTTTTAAAAATGAGGAGTTATTTAAGATAATTTTTGTATGCCACCCGAGTAGTGACTACTTATAGGTAGTTCCTTGTATTGATAATTATTGGAGTTATTATTTTTGTTGTTAAGGTTCATTATTGAACCTTCTTAATAAATTTTATTTATGCAAGTGTTGTGTTATTTATTCTTGTATAAAAAGGTTAAAGTCGACTAGCATTAGTTAGTGGATAAAATGCCTTATTTTGTGGGAAAGTTAAAAGTGCTTTCTCAGTGTTTAATAGACACTAATTTCATACAAGTTTTTAATTGGTGTAAATATTTAATACACACATTTTGATTTTAAATTACTGAGTAATTGTCTAGTTAAATTGTTAACTTATGGAATTATACATTTCATTCTAATATTTATTTATTTTCCAAGTATTTTACTTCATTTTATTTTATTCATTTCCAGTGATGTCACTTCCTTTCAACGTTATATAAAAAGTGGTAGAAAAGTTAAAGTTTTTGTAACTCTCTGAAGAAGCTACGTTGCGTGCGAAAACGCTTTGCACTTTAAAATAAAAACTGCGTTAAGAACACGTTTTGGATTCTGATTTTTCCTGCTGGTACAAGGAGTCCGTTTTTCTGTTTTTTGGATTTGTCGTTTTATTTAACTTGTGTTTTGGTTTGTCAGCATGCCAGCGGATTCTCCTGTTAGTCCCAGCAGTCCCCGCATGTTTGCGGACTCAGGTGCAGTAGCATTGAATAATGAAGCACCTCTTGACGTTTCATCATTACTGGTTTCTCTCTCAAGGAGATTGGACCTACTTAATGCAAGATTTGACTCACTGGAAGCTTTTAATAGACTTGGAAATCGCATTGAAGCCTCTACTTCGAGTTTGGTTTGTGAAGGGACAGACGGTAACTTTGTTGCTGAGAGCTCTGGTTTTTCTATTCCAGCAGCTCAACCGATTCAACCTACTAATAGCCAACGACCATTTCAAGTGTCGGCTCAAAATTTAGAGCAACGGAACTCAGCCGGAGCGGGTTTACTACCCAACACAGGTACTGTTTCTACTCCATGTCTTGTTTTTAATAACACACCAGGTGTTAACAATGTTAGAACTAATGTTAACAATTCAGATGGGCGGCTTTTTAGTAGTGTTGTAGCAGACGAACGCTTAAACATGGAGTCCGGCGTCCTTAATCAAAGGACACATCCAACTAGCAACGCAGTAATACCGGGTGAACAGAATGTTAACTTCAAAGCTCCGTTTGTGCTTAATGAGTGGATGGCTAATACAGATAACTTCAAATTCTCGTCTAATGGGGTAGGAAGCCCCAATGCTTCTAATACAGACTCTAATAATGAACTGTTGTCTAACAAATTGAAAGTGTTTGATAGTAAAATACTCAGGTTGAAAAAATTACAACTTGAATCTTCTTATTTCAAACAATGTATTCAAGAGAATTTAGTACCGAAGGGTTTACGTTGTACCTTTTCCCCTTCAGGTTTATTGTATGATGCATGTTTCTATGCTGATTTGAAAGAATTATTTCAACAACAGGGTATTCAATTGTTGGAATTGATTATAAAACATTATGACCAACATGTGAATGTGCTATTGAATGAAATTAACTCATTAGATGTTGAAATCAAAGCAGATTTGAACTTTGCAAGATATAGGTTCGATTATGATCGCACCTTGTCTAGTATTGATGGTTTTCTTGCAAAGTTAAAATTGAACAAAAATAAAAAATTAGTGAGAGACAGGCAGGCTTACACTGACAATAGCGCATACCCTAAACTTGTATATTCAGACTTGAAGGTCACTACTGTTAGCCATAGTCAACGACAATCTAATGACACTGCTATCACTGATTTGGATGAATTCCAATCAGATGATACTATGCTTGGTCCTGAAGAAACAGGACCAAGACGCAGCGATAGAATAAAGGGTCTTAAGGCTAAAAACACAGGTAATAAACATAACCAAGTAAATAGAACACATGGAGATAATAGTTTTTTAGGCATACGCAATTTTCACAATCAACACAACAGGAAAACGAATCGGAACTAGTACTTACTAGTCCAAATATGGTTCTCACCGATAGTTTTTCTGATTTCAATGATTGTGCTTTTCAAGTAGATTACACTACGGAAGGTTTCCAAAGGGATAAATTAAATGAGGTTCCAGATATTATTATGAACCAAAAAGGTGACTTTAAGATTTACAATTTTAGTGAGGTAAAAATTGATGATAAACTTGTCGAGCTTCTTGCTTTGGGATATACTTTTGTTCCGGGAAAATATGGTGACATTTCAAAAGAAATTATAGAACTTAAATGTTTTGTCCGGAAACTTAACCTGAAGCTCCTTTTCAACAACGAAAATTCAATGCCTCATGAAACTTTAAAGTTACCCAGTGTGTTTAATCCACCCCTTCATCCTATCTTACAACTCTTTGAAAGAGTTTGTGAAGTTGATTTGAGACATTCATTTAAGTTAAATCAGAATGCTTTTCAAACAAAACATAACACTTCTAAGGAACAACTATATTTACTAAATTAATTATGTCTCGCTCCAGTCAGATTAATGAAACCAGATAAGGGAGGTGGGTTAGTCATTATGGACAACTCTAAGTATATAGAAAAAATGCTAGAGGTCCTTATGACACCTGCCTACTCTATAGCCTCGCTTAATGAAGTCCATCAAAGCCATACCTTTATGAGAGGCCTTTTCCGTGACTTATTCTTGGCAGGTAAAATCGACTTGGAAACCTATAATTTTATAGATATTACTATGCCAAAAATCCCAGTAATGTTTGGCATCCCCAAAGTCCACAAAGATCTTAAAAACCCTCCCATGAGGGCTCTCGTTGATGGTCGTTCATCCATGACGTACCCTTGTGCTAAATTGGTTGACAGTATTTTGGCAAAATATGTCAAAAATCTCTGTGGAGTCTGTAAAGACTCATGGAATTTTCTGACTAACATTAACAACTTGTCTTTTAACCCTGTGTACAATTTTCTCACGATTGACGTCGTGGACTTGTACACTTCCATTCCACACCAGGAAGCACTGGAATGGATAGGGTTACTACTTGCTGACTTTGGGGTGCCAAAAATGGAAATAGACCTTGTAACTGAGATGTTGGACATAGTACTTACATCAAACTATTTTCTTTTTGACAAGAAGTTTTTTTTACAAAAACAGGGAGTAGCAATGGGCTCTCCCTGTGGAGCATCAGTTGCAAACTTCTTCATGGGATTTTGGGAAAAGAATTTCCTTTTCCCTTCAAGTGAATACCTGGGTTTTGTAAAATTCTATACGAGATACCTTGATGATGTCTTCATTCTATTTGATGGTAATGCAACAGAAGCCAAACAGTTTGTCCACTTTTTGAATAGTACAACGGAGTTCTTGAAATTTACGTTCAAGTTCTCTGAGTCTGAAATTGACTATTTGGATGTGAAACTAAGGAAGGACAGTAGACTTAATGTTTATACGTCTAGCATTTTTAGGAAGCCAACATACTGCAACTCATTCCTGCATTTCTCCAGTTTCCACCCTCTCAGACAAAAGAAATCCATTGTGAAGGGCCAACTGGTGAGAGCAGGAAGGATGTGCAGTAATCACTTGGACTTCCTTAATGAATGTGACTTGCTCCGTGAGATGTTCCTTAATAGGGACTATCCTAAAAAGTTAGTGGATGATCTAATTTTTGAAGTTACAACTAAGAGAACTAGCGGTTTTTATAAGCCTATTCTTTGGCAAAGAAACCATGGTATGACATCTGATGTGCTTGATTCATCAATGTCACAAATATTAAATACTCAAGTTATTGAAGTTAACACAGGTCCTGAAGTTAGACGTGATTTTGCAATAAGTTACATTATTACATATAACTTTAATTCAGGGTTGACTATTCCAATTATTCAAAAAAATTGGCAATATATTCTGAGTACTCCAGGTTTTGCAGAAAAACTAGGCCTTTTCCCAAACTTTGTATTTAAGAGGAATTCTAATTTAAAATAACTCCTTCAAAGAGACAATTCCAGTAAACGGTTTAATAGACGTTTGGGGATGTATGCTTGTAATTGTTGTACTTGGTGTCACAAAATGAAAACTGGTCAATCTTATAAAATCAGGGATAAAAAGTACATGATAAAATATCCACTTAATTGTGAAAGTAGGTCTATAGTATATGTGGCTTTTTGCGAGTGTTGTGCCTCATTTTACATTGGAAAGACAGATCGCAGATTACGCGATCGAGTCTATGAGCACATGTATGCCATTAAGAAAAATAAGGACACTAACGCTTTAGCAAAACACATTGATTGTCATCCAGGCCACTCTTTCACATTTATGGCCATTGACCAGATTAATAACAACATACGGGGGGGGGGGGGCCTACTCCATTACTTTTAGAGTTATGTGAACTTGAGTGGCAATTGAGAACTGACGCTTTTAGCCACCCAGGTCTCAATGAGTATTGTAATATCTCTTCAGTTTTAAAAATGAGGAGTTATTTAAGATAATTTTTGTATGCCACCCGAGTAGTGACTACTTATAGGTAGTTCCTTGTATTGATAATTATTGGAGTTATTATTTTTGTTGTTAAGGTTCATTATTGAACCTTCTTAATAAATTTTATTTATGCAAGTGTTGTGTTATTTATTCTTGTATAAAAAGGTTAAAGTCGACTAGCATTAGTTAGTGGATAAAATGCCTTATTTTGTGGGAAAGTTAAAAGTGCTTTCTCAGTGTTTAATAGACACTAATTTCATACAAGTTTTTAATTGGTGTAAATATTTAATACACACATTTTGATTTTAAATTACTGAGTAATTGTCTAGTTAAATTGTTAACTTATGGAATTATACATTTCATTCTAATATTTATTTATTTTCCAAGTATTTTACTTCATTTTATTTTATTCATTTCCAGTGATGTCACTTCCTTTTAACGTTATATAAAAAGTGGTAGAAAAGTTAAAGTTTTTGTAACTCTCTGAAGAAGCTACGTTGGTACGTGTCGAAAACGCTTTTGCACTTTAAAATAAAAACTGCGTTAAGAACACGTTTTGGATTCTGATTTTTCCTGCTGGTACAAGGAGTCCGTTTTTCTGTTTTTTGGATTTGTCGTTTTATTTAACTTGTGTTTTGGTTCTTCAACGAAGGTACGCCCATTTACACACGCATGTATTTCGAACGCTACCCAACCGCGGGGAGGACATGCAGACTCCACACAGAAGGCACTCCCAAGCCAAGCCGAGAATCGAACGGGAGAAAATGGCAATAACTGCTTTATATATATATATATATATATATATATATACACACACACACACACACACACACACACACACACACAGTGTATAATGCATATACATACATTCACAAGTATTTTGTGTGTGTGTATTATACACACAGACATACATACACACACATTATACAAACATATACTGTACATCCACACACACATTACACATATATATTATACATATACTATACATGTACACATTATACATATATACAGCCAGTTCACAGGTTAAGAACGAGATCAGTTTTTAAGTCTGTCCTTAAGTCAAATTTGTATGCAAGTCGGAAGACATACATAAGCTTCTTATTAAATGTCACTTAGTCAAATGTTTGCCTCAGTCTAGTATTTTACTTTTCTTTGCATATAAAAGATTCTACTTAAACAGGACAAAATCTCTAAGAAAGTCTGAGCAACTACTGGTGGCATTTGCTGCAGGGGCAGAGGGGAAGGCTATTTCAAAGCAGACTATTTCAAAATGGATAAGCCATTGTGTTTGTTTCTGCTACATGCACCATGGTAAACCTGTCCCCAAGGGGATCAGATCCCATTTCACCAGGGCTGCAGCTACTTCTGCAGCTTTTCTCAGAGGGATTCCTACCAGAGACATTCTAGAAGCTGCTACTTGGAGCTCAGTTCATACGTTCACCAAACATTACAATTTACCTCTGTTTTCTAAATCCAGGGCAGGCTTTGTCACTGCTGTCCTGCAGGGCCTTACAGCTGCTCCTAATGCTGTTTAATTCCATCCTCCCATCCGTAGCTTTGGGATTCTACCCAAATGTAATGACTGCAACAGTAAAACGCAAAGAACATAGTACAGTTGTGTACACTTACCATAAATGTAGATGTTCGAGTGTATTCACTGTTGCAGTCTGGGTTACCCACCCGCCAGCCCCCTTTTTTTCTCTTCTTTCCTTCACTATGTTCAAAAACCTTTTTGGTGTATTTGCTTTTAGTTGGAGGTAAATTTTTTGTGTTCTAAATTACATGCATTTATATATATATTTATATATATATATATATATATATATATATATATATATATATATATATATATATATATATATATATATATATATATTTTTTTTTTTTTTTTTTTTTTGCTCCTCATTTGTGGGGGGCACCTGACGTCTGGGGCAAGAAAAACTGATTAAAATGGCATTGGCTGCTTGTTTTATACCCCTGACGACTGACGTCATGGAAGAGGAGACAGCAACCGACGCAGGACCCAAGACTTTGTTATTCAGGCCGACTGAGGGCAACCTGCCAGCAAATTGCCCAAATGTAATGACTGCAACAGTGAGTACACTCGAACATCTACATTTATGGTAGGTGTACACAACTGTAATTTTTAGTAAGGGCTAGTATATCAGGTTTATTTTGGTCAATCCAGGCATGCCTCGGGGTTATTTTAATACATGTACTTCTAAGGTTAAGTGCAAGTATGTTTACGTCTTTGGGGTTACTCTTGTGGTTAGGATTAGAGGGTGGGCCAGGGTCAGGATGCATGTCTCCACATTTGAGTAGATAGGTAATGAGGAATGCATACCATGGGAAGTGTTTTTAATTCCTACGTGAGAGTACTGGTGTCAGCTGTGGTTTCATAGGAGGTAAGGAGGCCATTTTGTGGCTTGAATAGAATGGGAGGGTATAGGGGAAAATTTGGGAGAAGATATGTGAGAAGCTGTGCTGTTTATTGCGGAGAAGGTTAGAGGAGGTTGTTGATGTGTATTGGTGTGTGGGGGTATGCGAAGATATAGCTGTAGTGAGGTTGAGAATTAAGAGTAAAGAGGTTGGGCAAGTTAGGAGAATCATGTCAACTGTGATGGTGAGTTTAAAAATAGTAAAAGTTGAATGTGTGTGTTTGAGTGTAGTACAGGTGTAAATAAAATTGTTGTGATATATGTGCAGCTGAAGGTAAGGTTGGAATGTTTTGACTTCAGAGTGGGCTTTGATAATGTGGTTAGGTGTTTTACATTGCAGTTTGTGATGAGGATGGGTGGGGTTGATGTGATTGGTCAGTATTAAAATTATGTTGCAATGCTAGTTTGTGTGTATAGTAGAAGAGAAGGTGATAAGCCTGGAGTTAATTTAAAATAGTTTGAGGTGGTGATTTTATTGTGTGATGGTACAGTAGAGTAAGATGCAAAAAAGTATAGTAGTGGGCATGTGAGTTCAAGGGGATGGATATAAGGGAGAGCAGATAAGTTTGGCTAAATAAAAGTAAGTTGTGCATGAAATGTGGGTGTGGACAAGATTGGGTTGTATGTAATTGGATCATAGGAATGGGGGGGAGTGGTTTGCTTAGGATAAGAGTAGAGTTGCTGGTGGAGGGTGGGCTATGGGGGAACGTCAGGGAAGCGGACTGAGCGGAGCGAATGTGGCAGGAAGAATCCCCCCCAGATGGTTTACCACCATAAACAGGTAGGATGTTCATGGATACAAAAGACAAGTTGTCTGAACTGTAAGTACGTGTCTCGAGTCACAGCATCTAATTGTATATTTATGGGCTTTTCAATGTCTTTCCAGGGATATGTTACACTGATAAGAGTGAAATATGCTGAAGTGTTAATGCAGCTTCACCTTCAACAGTAAAAAGGCCTATGAGTGTGGGTGGTGATATCATTCCTGCAGATTCAACACTACAAAACAGTGCACACCAGACTTCCCAAATTGTTAGTTGCATGTTGCCTTACATAGATTTAACTTTATTTGTTGCTTGTGTACGTCTTGCCAGCTGCAGGTGAAATTCAGCTGTGCAAGTTCTTTAGGTAGTGCGATATGATAAGTCTGACTACTGCTGCTGCAGAAGGTATATGTGATCGTTTCACTGGGAGAAAGAGAGAAAAATTTAGATCTCTTGATGGTTGAACTAGTTAGGTACAGTACTATTTGTCTATACTCATCCACCTTAAATAATGTTTGGCAAACAAGAGTAGTGCACTATATTTCACAGTTTTGCATTTCGGCTTTCTAACTTTTAAACAGGACAATAAGTATACAGGAGATATTTGTAGGTATGCAAGTTTGGGATTACTAAAAACAAAAATGGTGGCTTCCACAGTATAGGATATTAAGAAAGAAAAATACACTAAACTAACAAGAGATGTGTGTATGCATGCAAGTGTGGGGTTACTGAGATGTAGGTTTACAGATGCTAGAGGGACAGGAGGCAAGCCTATCCGTTAGTTCCCACGCTTTGCTACACGACATACAATCTGTAAATCTGATATTTAAGCACTTAGAAAAGGCAGCCAGCTAGCGCGTGTAATGTATATAAAAATAAAAAAAAGGAAGCAACTCTAGAGAATGACAAAACTCTTCACAAACAGAAACTCTCGTATACTAACAATCACCTACATTATCCAGTAAATGTGCTGTTCATACAAACATAAAGTCAGGTATTACAATAGAAGCCTTCAGTAGAAGTGAGTGGAAACATATATACATAACATAAACATATGTACTACAGATTAGCAGGGAGAAAGAAAAGAGAAAAAAAAAGAAAACACTTAGCCAGATGGCTACAGACTTACTTGATGTAACATCCCTGTTTCCTTCAATTTTGAAGCAGATATTGTTAGGGGATGTCAAAAAACTAGTGTGCCATCAGATCTGTTGGGAAAGGTTTTTATTCAAAGATTTTTTTTTCTGGTGCCAAAGAAAGAGGGAACTTAGAGCTGTCATAGACATCTCCTTTGTCAGTCTTTGTCAAGGTCTCCAAGTTCTAAGTGTTACCTATTGAAAAACCCTGTTAACCTCTCATCCCTTTACTCGGTTTCATTGTAAAATCAAACTTAAAAGATGCTTGCTACCATATTCTGATTTGTAAAGATTTCAGACATTTCTTAGGATTTTCTGTATCTGGCTTACATGGTTGGTCTGTCTACTGTATCAAGGCTATTTACAAAGTGTCTGTCTCTAGTAATTACTGCAAGTTTCAAGACATTCAAATATTTCTGTATTTGCAGACTCTTCATCTGTTAAGGTTCTTTGACAATTTCATAGAACTCCTACTTAGTCTGGAGTTTCAAGTGAACTTACAAAAATCTTTTCTCATCCCATCACGCAGAATAGTTTTTCTGGGATGTCTTCTAGGTACTTTTCCTAGAAAAAGTGTTAATTTCTCTAAACAAAGTAGAACTGTGTGAAGAAACCTTCCTGAGTTTTTCAAAGCAGTCTGTGGTATCTGCAAGGAATTTCGTAGGATTCTGGGTTTTGTGGCTTCTGTGATTATCGCGATTCCCATAGCCAGGGTTCAAACAAGTAGAATTCATTGGTTCCTTGGGTCAAGCAGGTCTAAGCATCAACACCCATTATCTTTTCAGATTCCAATGCTGGAGATTTTGAGAAGGGAGGTATTGTAGTTTCAAACAAGTAGAATTCATTGGTTCCTTGGGTCAGGCAGGTCTAAGCATCAACACCCATTATCTTTTCAGATTCCAATGCTGGAGATTTTGAGAAGGGAGGTATTGTAGTGAGTGGGCCTGTTCTGTCTCAGCCCAAGTATCTCCTCCTCCCTTCTGCCTCCCGTTCAGTCTGTTACAACAGGTGCTTCAGACTTTCTTTGGTGAGCTGTACTGAAAGGGCTAAAAGTAAAAGATCTTTGAAACAAACAGGACAGACAAAGGCACAGCAATGTCAGAGAGATGCAGTAATCAGTGTTTTGAAAACTTTGAATCATTTGTGGTCCTGTAAGTTATCACAGACAACACCACAGTTATGCAGTGTATAAACAAACAACGGGGTACAAGATCTTACCCTCTTTGTAGACTTATTTTGATAGCCTAGGAGGTTGCAAGTCTGCTCAGTTTGACTCTTGAGGCCACATATATTCCATCAGAGCAAATTATTATAGCAGACAAGCTGAGCAGGACCAGGGCAGACTTTCACAAAAGGAAGTTACACTTGGGGGTCTTCCAGGAATGGAACCAACTATGATGAACACCTGAAGTAGATCTGTGTGCCTTCTTTCAAGACCGTCTGCTCCAGGAGTCCTTTCAAACAGGCCTGGAAGACAGATTGTTTCTTATTCCCATGGATGGGAATGTTCCTGCTTGCTTTTTCACTGATACCCTAAATGGGTTCTTCTAAAGATCCAAAATGACTCGCTAAAGTTTTGATATACATTAGGCACATTTTTTTCGAGGACATGCATCATGTACTAAAGAAGGCTAAAAAAAAAAACTACCACTAGAAAATCTTGTATGTGTAACTTAAAGGAGTTTTTAATTAATGTCATTCTAAGAACCAGGATCCATTTAAAGCCCAGGATTTGTATGAGGTATTACTCTCTGTCCTTTCTTAGTCATCAATAAAGGTGCATCTTTTGGCTGTTTCTCTGCTTATCTGCCCTTTGATCCACCTTTTTCTGCATGTCCTAAGTGAAGTGGTTTTGAAAGAGATTTTACATATCTGACCACCTAGAAATCTCCTTGGGATTTTAACATTGTGTTTGAAAAAATAGCACTTCTTCCATTTGAACTGGCTCATCAAGATGATTTGAGATTCCTGATGCAGAAAAGTGTTGCTCATTGCTCTGACTTCTCCAAGAAGAGTATCTGAGTTACAAGCTCTTATGGTGAGTCAGGCCTACATCAGTTTCCGCAAGGGCAGGGTTTCTTTGAGAACAAATCCTTATTTTATACCTATAGTGGGTTCAGAGTTTACCTTGAGTCAGTTTGTCATTCTTAATGTATTCTTTTTAGAATCAGAAACAAGGGAGAAAGAATCATACGTAGTCTGGATGTCCACAGATAGCGCAGATCTTATCTAGACAGAAGTAAACTCTTCAGGAAGCCAGTCAGCCACTTGTCTTCTATGAAGGTAAGAAAAACGGGCAACTAGTGACAAAGTGGACAATTTCTAGATGGTTGTCTAATGGTTTTTTTTTTTTTTTTTTTTTTTTGCTCTTTTCACTATAACAAGCCACTTTAGGCAGGCTTATGGACCATTCCAGTAGGGCTTTGGCCTCTTCTGTGCCTTTCCAGGAAGTTGGTGTTGTGTAGAACTATTCTAGAGGCATCACAAACTGTATTCCTTTTCCAGGTCCAGAACAAGCTTTGCTAGGACCACCCTCCAGGGGCTCCTAGATTCTTGAGTTCTTTCCTCATTCCTATATGTTCTTAAGCTATGTTAATCTAACCAAGTAGTGTGGACTACTGCAACAGTGATTTGATCTTGAACATAGTACAGCTGTTCTAAGTAAATTTACCATAAAAGTAAATATTCTAATAGATTGCTATCAACCCTCTCTCCACCCCATTTTTTGATGCATTACATGGGTGTGGATGTATATATCCTTGTGTTTATATAGCTCCATTTGCTTTACTATTGTTTGTTTGTTTCGTGGTATTTTTCCTTTCAGGGCTGTAGGTTCCCTTATTGAGGTAAGAAAGCTGTAAATGTTTTGGCACCCAAACCTCTTTTTTTTGTGGCTCTGCTTGAGCCCCTGCCAGTTAGTGCATATGGAAGGTGCCATGAAGCTTTGAATGCTGGCCAGTGATCATATCCTTTGCAAGATGCAACTCAAACAGCTTAGGCTACTGCAACAGAACATCTACTGTTGTGATACATTTACTTGCACAGCTGTACTTTTTTTTTAGCCCATTGGAAGTAAATGTACTTCCCATTCCAGGCACAAGTGGATATTTAACCACTGTATCTACCATCAGTAAGTTAATAAATCCAAATGAAGGGCTCATGCCAGCTCAAAAGCTTTAGTAATTGCAAATCCCTGTGTTGATCCAATAAAAGGTACTGCATCACATCTGCGTTCCAATGTCTTTGTTTTGGGGGTTGAAAAGGGAAACACAGTAACTGACCTCATCCTTCTGTCTTCTGTCTGTGGCATTAACCAACAGGAGGTGCACACCCTCCTCAGCATTATAGCTTGAGTAATTTCAGAACTTTGGTAATGTGGGGATTTCAGAAGAGTAACTCCCAGAAGTTATCTCCTGTGGAGGCTCTTCTTACAGACCACCCTGTATAATGAATGTGTATATCTGTTACTTTTCTGAAGTTATTCCATATGGGAGAACCTTGTGGGCTAGACCGGTTTGCTTCCTGTTAAACACTCGTCTTCCATTATTTTGCTGCAGGATACCATTTGTAGAGATACGGATTTTAGTTGATCTTTTAAGTGCATACATTTTTACCTTTTTTAACTGTTAGTAAAAACTATGCGTGGTTCAGCAGCTGATAATTGTTGCATATTCTCCACTTAAGCCCTAATGTTTGGGCCTAGAAATTTTCTCTGGGATTCCTGGGTTTGATAACAGTGGGTATCATAATGAACTTAGTCTAGTGCAGTCAGCTTACATTTTAATTGATAAGCAACAGTTACTGGTAAGATCAAAGGAAGTGGGGTAAGTAAATTTTGTCTTACTACTGTTAACACTGCACAGTATCAGGTGTATGTTTTAGAGATGGAGGGTGCTGGTGTGTGTATGTGTGTGTGTGTGTGGGGGGGGGGGGGGCTTGCCTCCCTGCAAAAAGTTTTAATTATTTTTGAAGTCGCCATTGTCAACATTTGTGTTTGTTTCCCAGTTTGCTGTAATTCCATTTGCAGAATTACTGTGAATCCAGTATCTTCCTGGCAGTTAATGAGTGTCCTGTCTTTGCAGTCTTTACATTTTAGAAACTGTTTCAGGTAGTTACTTACACTCCATATGTACTGGGTAAAAGAACTACAAACTTCAACCACTTGTCAGAGGCATGATCCTCATCACAGCAGTAGACCTTAGTGCACAATGCAGATTTACTATCCGAGTAACACTTTATTTTTCAAGCAGTTATGTCCTTTTATTCCTTCAAATTTCAAAATCTAATAGCCCCAATAGTACCTTTATAAGTCAGTTTTAATGGAAAACTTTTTAAACTTCTGTTTCTTAGTTTTGCTTCAGTACTCACTAGGAAGAGCTCACTTAAGTTTAGGCAGGGATTTACAAATGAATAGTGCAGTGCTTTAGTTAAAATTCTGCAGTGTGTGGTTACATGTAATGTGTGTCTGATTCAGAGACAAGGGTAGGGTAGCACCATCTTGTATCCCTGTGAAATTGTACTGTCAGCATCTTATCCAAATGACCCATAAGGTCATGGTTTGTGAGCAGTATTATGGTAATGAACCCAGATGTGAATGCAAATGGTAGAAGGCTTCAGAAATGTATACAAATTGCATGATGAGCCACCAGTGAATTTACAAACCTTTATTTCTTGACAAGCAGAAAAAAACAATTGTACTGAGATGATGGGAGTAGCATCCATATTAGCCAAACAGTATATGTTAAGGGCATCTGTGTCATTACCCTCCATATTCACAAATTGATCCAACCATGCCTATCATACCATCACCTTCATAATACAGACAGTTAAATAAAGTGGCGTGGACAGAGATACTTCACTGGAATTTGTAGGGATATGTCATCCTGACATGGAATTCTTTGTGATTCATAGAATACCAGTTTCCGTGGGTACTAATGTATGTGTAGCATGGACTAGCCTTGCTAAGAGGACTTTCCAGCATCCATAAGGGGACATTATGTGCTTTTCACAGGTACCTACAAGTAATATTGGCAGCCCAAGATAGTGGGTTACATACACGTTGGAAGTCCATTGAACATGTGGGAGAAACAGACAAATGTAGGTTTTGTAAACAGAATTAGAAACAGTTGCACACCTTGCTGCTGGTTACATACTAATGGCAGGAGGACTGTATACTGAAAGGCATAATAATGTGGCAAGACTGTTGCACTGGGGATTATGCAAACATTATGGTATTAAGGTGGCTGAAAAACACTAGAAATATGAGCCACAACGCATTGTAGAAAATGTCTACATCACATGGGATCACACATTACCAACAGTTCAAAAGATAGATGCTAGAAAACTGAATATACTAGTCCATGAAAAGAAAGCAAAAGTAGCATTGATCATTGAAATTGCCACACCCAGCGACTACAGTGTCTTGTGTACAGAGAGACACAAAGTCATAAAATATTAGGATATGCAGGCAGAAACGAGAGCAATGTGGAAGAAAGATACCCAGACAGTTCCAATAGTAGTGGGAGCAACGGGTCTTATAAAAAAGAATCTACAATCGTATTTAGATAAGTTAACAAAATATAACTCTCTGTGAATTGCAGGAGGAGTCACTACTGGGACACATTGCGGGTGCTGTGAATAGCACTTCTGGCTGACATCAAAGACTGAAACATTACTAATTTCATGTACTTTAATTGTACTTTGACTTAGGAATGATGTCCATTCCCGTCATGGTATTAGAAACCCAAAAGTCTTGGGGAAATTAAAAAAATTAAATTCCCGCATTACGGACACTGCATCAGTTCCTTGATGGTATACTTCAGTATGTGGAAGAGCATATGTGGTTATTATGGCCTGTACAGTAGAGAAGCACAGTAATGTGGGTGTTCTGTGGAGTAGCCCATTTCCTTGGGTTCTAGAGGAATAGCCCATTTCCTTGGGTTCTAGAGGAATAGCCCATTTCCTTGGGTTCTAGAGGCCATTGACTGTGTCCTGTCATCAACATGGACACCAGTATATCCGTCCACTTCATTAACTGTCAAGTGGGGTGCAAAATGCACAGTATTACATATAGTATGTCTGTGCACCATCCAAGCATTTCCCACAATTCCTACATCTGGCACATGTCCAGTATATAGTAATGATTTGTTCAGGATATCTCCCCAAAGGGACATCTTATTAACAGTGCTAGATACACCCTAAAGCCATGACTCATGGCACAGATATGTAACCCACAGAGCATGGCAGTACAGCACATCAGTGTTTCACAACCACAGCATTAAGTGTGTTCAGATTGTTGATGCCTACGTCCATTGCCTAGATTCCTCCATTGGAGCACTACAGTGTACTCTGGAGACCTGCAAGATATTTGCTGTCTGTGCAATTCTGTACAATATGATGTTACACAGAGGAAGGGATTGCCGTCAGAGGTCCTGATAGATTGGAGCTAGCAGCAGAGGAGGTGCCAGATGCAGAGACGTTAGAGGAGCTAGGAAGCAGGGGAAGACCATGCAAGGCAGCTGCAATGTGCTGTGGCACTGGCAAAGAAGCATTGTCTAGTCCACAGTTATGGGCCAGATTAGAGACAACAAAGATTAAAACAAAGTGATGCAGTCCTACCCCTGGTCATGTACTCTGCACTGACTAGCCACACTGTGCAACAGCCATAACCTAACCATGTAACACAGGAAGGGAACATTTCTCATATTCACAAATGGAGAGAGCAACCAGCAACAGCACTGATGAAAGGGGGGGGCTAAGGATGTGGAAGAGAGTGAGTGACATGACTGGGTGTATAACTTGTAGAGGGGGATTGGTGTACAGATGGAGTGATTACTTGCATAGTATGGGTTACAGGGGACACAGCTTCTGCAAATGTAGTTGCACTGCTGTGTATGTATGCGGTTGTGACAGAAGTCGTGGGACATCAGGTGAGAATGATAAAAAAACATGAATTCCCTCAAGCACGGATGCTTTCCCTCTGTGGAATGGTATGAGCACAAATACCCAGTGATATGGACTGCTGCAGACATACTGTGACATGAGGCTCTGATGGTAGCAGTATATGACCTTGATCTACCTGTCCCTCTGGGGATGCTCACAGGGGAAGCAGATGAGTTGTGGCCAAAGTGGATTAGTGTCAGCCATGACAGTTTGAGGTAGATGGCCCCACTGAAGTAGTGAAGGCACACAACTGCCAGTCCAGCATACCAGTCAGTTGGGCCATGTATTGAAAGGCTTGACATATGTAGTCGTGCACGCTGCACAGTACAGCTGTCATATTTGCCATGGCAGTGATGGCAATTCGTATGTGCCCAGATAGCTACCCTTCACATCTGTTTAATTCCTGTTTAATTCCTCATTGTGGCACCTAGCTTGGGCAATGAATGGGAGCCATGGACTTAGCCTTCAGCTTACTGGTCCCAAATACCTGTCCCCAGCTATCTGGTAGCAGCATTACCCACTATTGATGCATGCAGAAGGAATGATTGTCCTGCCTAGGGGTGCTGGACATGACCTGGATTTCCATGGGCTCTGGAGAGGTGTGATTAGGCTCCACCAGCAATAGAGTTGCATCGGTGGATGTGGGTGACATTGTGCCACTACTGCCACAAATAGTGGCACTTTTCCATGGGCATTACCCACCCATATGAACAATGCCATAATTGTTGCAGTGAGTTGAAGAGGAGCCACCCTGACCTTCTCCACCCGTGGAAAGAAGAGGTTAAGGAAGGGGAGAGAATTCTGCAGTATTTATGAGTACCTAAACATAGGTAGGCATTCTTGCACAGCTATATGCATTTATAGTTTTTGGCACGTGTTGACATTGAGGAAAACAGGTTGATATACAGGTGATATACAGAAAAGGCAGGCATGACTGTGCAGATGCCTCTTCTCATTCATCAGGCCTAGCTTACCTCCCTTCCAATTTCCCCCAGTCTTTGATTAGTACTGGGGATAAGGATAGGCATCTTGAGACTGCGTCACACTGCTGCTGCAGAGGGGAGTATTAGTTATGCCCTACTCGTATTTCCCTGTTTAGCTGCCTGTAACATTGTAGAGGTGGGTGGTAATGGGGAAAAAGCTGCAGTATCAACCCAACTTCATGGCAGCTCAGTGTCCACCCCTCTTTGGACAGTGCTCCCCCTCTGAATCCCCATTCTCCACTAGGGATCAAATGTGAGGAATGCTAAGGTGAAAGCCTTTCCC
The DNA here is from genome assembly GCF_019279795.1 of Protopterus annectens. NCBI lineage: Eukaryota > Metazoa > Chordata > Ceratodontiformes > Protopteridae > Protopterus > Protopterus annectens. Next base: position 711,028,615 of record NC_056737.1, read on the forward strand.
CCATGATAGGTGAGCCCATCTCTCCCTGTGAGTGCTTTAGATGCCCAAACAGCAAATTGAACCGGAGTCTCATGCACCCTAGTCAGATCATTAATCCCCTCTACACCATGGCACTTGGCTATATGCAATTGATGTTATAGGTGCTTATGTTGGTCACTTCTTGTAACTGCTGAGTGAACTATTCTACTGTCCCTCATATCACCAGGGATTCCCAGCAGTGTCATGGTGATGCAGACTGTGACATATTGGGTAGGCCACCACTGTCCCTTGTGTCAGTCTATTTTTAATGTGTTTGTTTGGCAGAGATGCTTTAGTTTTACACTGACCATTCCACCACCCCTTAAGTGTGCTGTGTATACTTGGCATATCAACATGGAGTCAAGAAGCTGTGGGGTGATGCTTTATCTTAACTGTCATATGCCAGGGTACAGTATTATCGCCATTTTTGTGTATTCTTGGTCTTCCTGGTGCCGTGCAGGTTAACATTTTGATAATTCATGTATGCTACCTGCTGCTAAGCTTCTTCCCAAATTGACACCATATGGTTAGGGGGTTGGTTCAGGCCAGCTTCACTGCCTGTTGCAGTCACACTGTTTCCAACTCATAGATTCTTTCACTGTCCTGCACTTGGGAAACTGGTTAGATTGTATGTAATCTTAACCCTTGTAGAACACACACTTCTGTAGTACATTTGTGTCAGGTGCCTGTATTATTTTTGGTTTGCCAATCCATACTAAACTGCATTTTACTTCACAGCCTCTGCTGCTTGCATTACTGTTAGTTGCTTTTGTTTTTCAATTTATCACACTGTTTTTTTTCTTGTTTTGGTCCAGTTGTGTTAATATTTATTGCAGTGGCATCCATAGTAGTGGTTCTGATGTGGCAGCAGCAACTGCACCGTATTTTGCACATAACTCACCTTCACCTGCTGGGTCCCTAGGTCATTGGGGGCATCTTGGGGGTTTTGTGGTGCTCTGGTGAAAGATGTATGGTCCTCACCATTGGACATCATTGGTGGGATGCAGTGTGTCTTCTGTTAGGAGGCAGAAGGCATGGTGACAGTCATAGTGGGCCAAAAGCTGAGTACCTGAATTGACAGCATGGGGGAGTCATCCTTATGTAACTGGCATAGTTTCAGTGCTGCCCAGGTCTGACTAGCAGGTTAACTGTGGCTGGACCCAGCCACAGTATTGATCACGGAGGTGGCTGACTTCAGGTTCAGCTGTGGTGCTGTCCACCCTGGTAGCTAGCCATCTCCATCACCCCACCACTCCCTGTCCCCCATCATGGTGTTCCCCATCCTTTTATTTAATTTCCATCCCCAGTTTGTAGCCCAGTCTTCCCCATCAGCAGTTGTCTCCTCTCTGTCTGTGTCTCTCCTTTGTGATCTGCCTCCCCTGTCAATCTTTGTCTTTTATGTTGGCTTTTCTCCCCGTTGCCATTTTGGTTACCATTTTCCTACACAAACTTCCCCATGCTATCTATCTTCATTAACCTTCATAAAAGTATAATGGGCAATTGTCTCATGAAAAAAAAATAAAAATAACCTTCTTCCTCCACCCACCCTCCTAACAGTCTTGTTTACACCTTTGCAACAGTCTTCCTGTCCATGTGTTCCTCTGCTTGCTGTTCCCTTTCTGCCTGTCATGTACATCCATTCCCTTCCTGTTTGTAATATAAATTTACAATGTATCCCTTACCTGGGCTCTCAGCTGTGCTTATAGTGGTGCATTCCATATGTGAATGCACATTGTCACAGGCAGCCTACATGCAGAGTACATACAGTCACAAGACCCACCATGGTGCTGTGCTTGATTATTGCATGACCTCCTGTGCTTTTGTTATGGAATTGACTACTTACTCAGGCACTTTAGTCCATTGTTGCTCCTGCTGCATAGCCAGTCAGGCCACTGTTAGGCTGCATAGCACTACTTCGACTGTGCTGATGCCCATTTAAGCAGTTGTTTTGAATCCCGAACTTAGCCTTTTCATCGGAAAGTGTACAAAAGGAATTCATAAAGATGTATATCACAAGTGCTTTACATAGCCCATGTAGTGGATCTACAAAATAAAGGTTTTCAAAAAGTCTGACAAGTATTCTATCCTGTAAATATAACCCAGTAAAGTAGTATCTACTAATCATATGCAACAAATTCAAACTTTGTATATAGTCGTGGTTGCACTGTCTTAAGGCAACCCAAAAGTACTAAAGTACTGAACGGGAAAAAAGGATGGGTGACTGTCAAAAATCTACTGTTATGAAAATGCTAGAGCGCTAGACTGTGTTCGAGTCAGGGAATCAAGATATTCAGTCATTAATTATTAGCAGCTCTCTAGTGTTACCTTAGTCCTTTGACAGTTACTACAGATGGTCACTAAGGTCATTGTGTTAGAACCATATTTACTTTTTTCACAGATTTTTTGAAATCCATTTTTAAATCCTAACTCTAAACCATACTAGATACTACGTTATATTTATTGGGAAATACAGTGAGGTTACACTGTCTAAACTGATGTTTATATGGGGAAGGTACAGTACAACAAACAGACTGCTATTGCATGCATCTACCTTGTATTTTTTTTGTCATAAAAGCGATTCACCTTGTAATTTTGTCCATTTTTTTTACCGGTGAAAGAATCCAGGTCTATATTATGTGATCGAAAGACATGTTCATCGACCACATCTTCATCAACACATAAACAGCGAACACACTAATCATCGAACAGCCACTTCAGTGAATTGTTTTCCCAGGAGAAAAAAATCACTTGGCCAAAGTAAAACAAGACAAACTTTCAAACCCTACAATGTGGGAGGCTGTGCCCCCCACACACCCCTTACTCAGTATATCAACTCCAAGATCACACTACAGTGGGGAAAAGGCAAATCCCCAATGACAACCAAGCATTTTTTTTCCCTAGGAAAAAAATTGCTGAAGTGGCCGTTCGGAGATTAGTGTGTTCACTGTGTCGATGGTACATGTCTTTCGATCACATAGACCCAAAGAATCCTCTTCAAAGAAACAAAACATAGCTATATTAGAGAGTTTATCATAACAGTAGATTTTTGAGAGTCACCTATCCTTTCTTCCCATTCAGTACTTTTGAGTTGCCTTAGACAGTGCAATCGTGACTGTATACAAAGTACAAAGTTTGAATTTGTTGCATATGTTTAATAGATAATACTTTACTGGGTTATTTTTACAGGATAGAATACTTGGCACATGTTTCTCTGCCACATTTTATGGCTGTTCTTAAAATTATTAGCTCCCTCATTCATTGCACGTGTTCCCACTTTAGCTTACAAGTGACTACTCTGGATCAGATAACCCCACATACTTTTCAGATGTCCTCCTACTTTTAAAAGTTTGTCTCTTCAGTCTCTTAAAGCACAGCCATTCCTCATTTAACTGTGGTTATCAGACAATAAGCCAGAACCACCACAACAGCTGCTTTGGATCATGGCATTGAGAGCTGTTGCAAGTGCTAGTGCTTCAACCTTGTAGCTCATTGGCATGAACCGGAGATGTTTGAGGGCATCACTGGGTCCCAATGAACCCAACTAGAGGACTCATCAGATAATGGGAAGAGGGAGCTCATAAGCAACAGGTAAGCGACCCACAGCCCAAGTCTGAACCCGAGACTGGCTTCATCATACATTCGTCTGTGCCTGCCCTTGCCACTGATTCTTTGTTGTCACTGTCATTGCCCTATTTCTCATCTGTTGACAGACATGAGGCTGATCAGAAAGGTGCTTGCTTGACACCCAGGCTTAAGATAAAGAGGCAAGGTTATGTTTTTCAAGCAAGTGATGGACTGATCTTCATATCCACAGGATGTTACCAGCTTTGTGGCTCAGAGGGGTGAAGCTCCCAGAGGCTTTGGTTTAAATAGTGGATTTGGACACTGGAGGTGCCAGTCCACAGAGAGGAGAAAATGTGCAAGGTAAATATGTGCATGCCTATCTCCATGTGGAAGGATTGGTTTTCCCTGTTTGGTTGCTGCCCTTAGTGGAGGGTAAGGATTGTAGGCCAAGCATACAAAATTGCAAACACATCTGCAGTTGTTGGTGTACATATGGTAGAACACACAAGTGATATTAACATCTTTGCATCTGATGGTTCAGTTAAAGGTAAGCCAGAGGGGAAAAAGCCTCCCTTACTAAGTATAATGCCATGCTGGAATCAGCTTCACAGTTTTTCGTGGAAGACTGCACTGTCAAAATTGGAAGTGTTGCATAGAAAAGTAACAAATGCACCTAAAGTATTAAAAAAAGAAAAACTAACATTTTGACCAAACTAAATGACTAAAAGAACACGTCCATTTAAACTTTTAAATGAAGTGCTGGCACTGTTTACCACTCCACCCAAGACTAACATAGCAACTAAACTTGAAACATGTTTTGCAAGGTATTACATCCCCTGCACTCTGCACACTTTCTTACTTATACTATATCCATGGCTTCATATTCACTTAGAAGTATGTAGCTTGATGGTCTGTGCTACCCGTAGGTAGCACACTTTGGCTCAATATAAAGGTAATTTCAGTGCTTCATTACTGAAATGCTGTGGTAAAACAATAATTTGATGTGTAGCAGATGCATTGAACCCATCTGACAATCAGGCATTCAGAATAATTACATTCTGTGAGATACACCTTTATCCTGTCCAGCTTGCTGTAGAGGTTGAGTAACAGCACTGAGCAATAGCAAGTAGTGATGGCTGGAAAGCAGATGTGAGGAGGGAAGCAGACACGTTAAAAAAAAATGTATACAGCATTTCAGCCCTGTGAAATCAGTTCCTTTAATCCCTCTGTTAAGGTTATGAGCAGACGGTGGCAAGGGTTGAAATGGTTCTTATGGAAGCTTCTGTCTTCTTAAATTATTAATTGGTCTTTGACAGCGGAATATGATTTTGCAGTTGTGAAGGAGCTCGCTTAGTTAAGTCTGGTGCTGTGCCCTGTGTTGCTTATATACTGAGCATACAGACACACACACACACCTGTCACACTTTCACATCATGTATAGTAATTGTCTTCCTGTCATCTTTTGTCAACTAATTTTGTAGTAGGTGCATGTCTGTTATGCAGAACTGCTAGAGAAGACATTGTTTTCTGAATGTCACTTTTGCCCATGACTAAATACTTGGCATTTCAAGTGCTCCTACTGGAAAGCATTGTTTCTCTTTCCTTGCTAGCTACATGACTTAAAACCTCTTCCTTGGAGAAGTCCAAAAGCTTTTGTTTCTACCTTCAAACCACCTTAATTCTTATCTGTTGAAAAAAAAAGGGTAGGAAGCCCTGTGCCTTATCTCACACTAGTTTTCTGCCTCTTGTTTTTCCTTCAAAGTGCCTGAATTCATATCTTTGACAGAAAGTGTATGAAGTCCTGGGTAATCCTATAGTTAAAACCTGTCTTTAGTAGTCCAGTGTTTGTTGCTCTGAAACAGTTACTTGTCTTTCAGTACATAAGAAGGCTGAACCCCTTCCTTTCTTGCAAGGGGCTTAAATGTAGAGTCCTTTGTTATATCTAATTTTGTGCTTGGATTTTACAAGCCTGTCTTTTGTCCAGTGTGAAAGCCAGTGGTTGTGGACAGATTTGGCAAAGGGGTTTATTCTTCTGCAGTGGACCTGTAAGTGATTGTGTTCGTCACCTAGCTTTAATTTCCTAATGTCTTATATTGAGCAAGCTGTGGAAAAGATGTTTTGTCCTTCCTGACCCTGGAGAATGAAAAACCGTTAAGAACTTCTGCAATACTATTTTTTCCATAGTGTTCTGTGTGGTTTGCTGCACATTTGATGCTGCAGATAATGTGACCAAAAATGAGGCCATCGGTGCTTCATTTGTTCCCTTTTCTTTTCATATGGAACTACTGCAGCCATCCCTGGAATGGGAATCAGTATTGTTGAGGAAGTATAATTCCAGGTATCATTTTTCCTCTGATCCCAGCTCAGTGATGGACTTATTTTACAGCTTTACTTCAGCGTCATACTTGTGGTAGCCATTTTTTCACTTTTTTGAGGATTTATCTGTTTTTCCCTGTGGTTGTGCAACTGCGGAGTTGGTATATATAAGTAAAGGGAGTTTGGGAAAAACCACCACATGTGGAGTGCAGTTGTCTTTATCTCCTGTGCCAAGTGATTTTTAAAGTTGATGTCATCTGCATCTTCAGCAGGTTCATTGTTCAGGCATATCTTGTCAAGTTTGCTTTCAGTAGGTTGTGAGTCGTTAACCCATTGTGGATCCTTCATGGATGCTCCCTTTCACAGTGAAGGTACTATTCACCAGGCTGTCTCAAAAGATCATATATAGATCTTAATAAGAGCTATAAAGCTGTGTCTACTATAGAGGATGTGTGTAATCCTCCCTCTTCATCCTATACTGAAAAAGAAGATGTTCTTCGTGTTTCACTGTTACAGTCATTACATTTGGGTTATCTGCCTGCAGGTAGGGCTCAGCCGGCCTGAGTATCAAAGTCTTGGATTCCTGCGTCGGATGCTGTCTCTTCTTCCATGACGTCAGGGGTATAAAACTTGCAGCCGACGCCATTACATCAGTCTTTCTTGCCGTGCGGTGCCCAAAGCAACAGTTCACAAGTGCCGGTCGGCCGACTCCTGAAATTTTCGTTTTCGAGTTTCAGAACCGAAGTCTTAGAAAAAGAATAAGTACCCCATTAGGGATCCTTTTTCTTGCTCTTAACCAATGTCAGTAAAAGGTTAACAGTTGTCTTACCTGTGGAAAGCAAATACCTCATAAAGATTTTCATTCATACTGCATTCCTTGCTTAGGCCTAGTCCACGATGTCCCTCGCTGTCGGTTTTGTGCCTTATTCAACCCCCGAACTATTCGTCATCAGTCTATTTTCGCAGGAAATTATTTTGTTACTCAGTTTAACTATCCAGAAATGGCTTTGGTAAGCCATCCGACTACCGATATTCCGAAAAAACGTAAAGATAAATACAGAGACAGACCTCATACGTCCAAAACTGCCGACGATGCTTCCTTTAAGCTAGTCGCCAGTTTGCCGGTACTCGATGAGGCGCTTTCGCAGCTCCTGATATCCGCTACTTCAGATTCGCAGGCCTCTACTGAGACCCATTCGGAGTCCGGTATGCCACGAGATGCTTCTTTGAATATGGAACCTATGGATGTCTCTACCTTGGATGAGTCCAGAGCTGCTGTGCAGGCACCGGCTTCGATTTGCATTTGAAACCACCACCATCTTCTTTATCAAGGCCTAAAACTCGACCCACGCCTAGAAAACCAACATCCAAACTGCATGGTCAGGCCCATATGCCTAAAAAAAAAATGCTTAGAATGGCTGAAGACCTTACTACTTTAATTAGGGAAAGCCAGCCTTCCCCTTCTAAGAGACCTAGAACTGATTTTCCTTCTGATTCTTCTGTTCAGGATTCCAAAATTTCTGTTTTTTCTGATTACCAGGATTTGCCCTTATCTGCCTATGAGGATTCTGATGCAGAGGATTCCATTCCCTCTGCTTCCCCTCCAGAAGATTTTTCTTTTGGTGAAACCTTGCACACTCTTAGGGAGCATTTCCACTGGGAAAGCCAGGATTATTGACAACAAAAAGAGGCTTTAGGGAATGCTTACTTCTCCCTCAACACAGGCCTTTAGCTATCCCTCCTGTTCTGGACATTGTAGATAATGCCTTCTTGGAATCTAGCTTGGCCCCAGACACTACCCCAGCTCCCAGAAAACCTGACGGGTATTACAGAGTACCTGACTCTCAAGTTCCTCTTCAAAAATCCTACTGCGGATCCAGAGACCATTTCCCAAGGACCAAAAGGCATTAAGGCTACTGCTGCCAAAAACCCTACCCCCTGTGATAGAGATTCCAGAGCCTTGGACAGATGGGGTAAGAAGGTATACACCTCTGCTATTTTGGCCATTACGGCCTTAAATTGACAGTTTCATATGTTAAAGTATTAGCAGCATATTATGGAACTACTTAAACAGAAAATGATGCTGATTCCTGACTTTGCTGAACATAAAGAATTACAGGATTTAATGCATTCTGCTGAACAAATTGGTAAACATAATTTGCAATGTGGTTTTGACTCTCTAGAAGCATCTTGCAGGGCTGCTGTCACTGGGTCTGTACTTAGAAGGCATGCTTGGCTTAAGGAGCAAAACTTACCAGATGATGTTTAAAGCTAAATTACTGGATGCTCCCTTAAACCAAGACCGCCTGTTTGGCAACAAAGCAGAAATCGTCCTTAAAAATATGGAGGAAAAAGCTAAATCTATGCAAACTGTTAAAGATTTCCTGCAAGTACAGCCTCCCAGATTTAGTAAGCATTGGCCTTCTAAGAAATGGTCATTTCCAGTCTCTTCCAGGCCTTCTCAGTACAAACCCAGGAACAGCAGACTACCTAGGCTACAGTCTCAGGCTACACACAGGCCTAAGCAGTGGGGGGCTCCCACTTCCAAAGCTGGAAGTATTAAGACACCCCCTATGGAAAAATGTCACAATGACTTAACCTTAACCCTTCCAAGCCCTGCTCAACTGCCTGCTCCCTTATTAGGAAAGCTCGCACTGCATGTAAAAAACTGGGAACTCATTACCCAGGACAAATGGGTTTTAAATGTAGTTTTCCAAGGATACAGATTTCATTTCCACACCTTACCAACCCCAAAACAGTTGGCCAGACCTACCCCCAAATCAGTGGGTTGAGGCTCAAAAGCAGGTTCTCTCTCTTCTAAGTATCAGGGCTGTCTGACCTGTCCCAGCAGAAGAAAGGGGACAAGGTTTTTACTCAAGACTTTTCCTGGTACCCAAAAAAGACAGCTCCTGGCGTCCTATCCTGGACCTCTGTATTCTAAGCACCTTTTTGGTAATCCCAAAATTCAAAATGCTAATACTCCCAACAGCTGCTTCATATGCTGGGCAAAGATGCCTGGTTGGCAACCTTAGACTAAAAGAAAGCTGACCTGCACATTCCAATAAGGGAATCTTGCAGGAAATACCTACGCTTCAGAGCAGGCTCCATGCACTATCAGTTCTCTGCGCTTCCCTTTGGCTTATCTATTGCACCCAGAGTATTCACAAAGTTTCTAGCTCCAGCCATTGCATTTTGCAGGCAGATAAATATTCAAATATACCCATACCTGGACGATTGTCTGATTCAGGCAGAAAGCCAGGCCATGCTATTAAAACATTTGGCATTTGTAAAGAAACTTCTAACCTCGCTGGGGTGCACCATAAATTAAAAGAAATCTCATCTAGTACCCTGCCAACAGATTGTATTCCTGGGAGCAATCTTGAACACAAACTTCCCAGATGGCTTTCCTCACACCAGAGAAACAAGTTTATTTGACAGCCTACTTCAAACTACTGGGCACAAAGACCCAGCTGTCTACAAGGAAAATTCTGCAAGTCCTGGGGTTCATGGCCTCTTGCATTTAACTAATTCCATATGCAAGACTGCATATGAGGAAACTACAATGGTATCTAAAAAGCCTATGGTGCCAACATTCTCAGAACCTGGAAACAATGATTCCTATCATTCCTTGTGTAAAGGCAAAGTTCCTTTAGTGGGCAGAGGCCTGCCACCTCAGCAAAGGGGCTCCCATTCAGTCTACCCCCTGCCGCCCAAACCCTAACAACAGACACATCAGACTATGCATGGGGGGACTCACTTGGCAGGGCAGTGCATTCAGGGCAAATGGAACCCGAGTCAGATGCACCTGCATATCAACCAAAAAGAAATGTTAGCTGTACAGAATTCCCTGACAGCCTTCAAGGACCACATCCTTCCAGGACAGTTATTGGTAAAGACAGACAACACCACAGTTATATGTGGTACATAAACAAGCAGGGGGGAACCCACTCATACCCTCTTTGCAGACTAGCCATGGCTCTGTGGAACACAGCCTTGAGCTACCAAGTGCACCTACAAGCTCAATTCCTGCCAGGCAAGCTCAGTCCACTGGCAGACGACCTAAGCAGAAATCTCATGGATCCACACAAATGGAAACTGGAACCAAAAATATTCAACCTCTTGAACAAATGGGGGACTCCAGAGATGGACCTGTTTGCCTCCCCCCAGAACTACCAATTGGACAAATTCTGCACAAGAACTCCCCACAGTCAAGCTTGGAAAGTGGATGCCCTGTCCTTTACCTGGGAAACCCTCTTGGTTTATACCTTTCTCCCTCTGCCTCTCCTCTCGAAGGTTCTGCTAAAGATCAAACAGTACAAACCAAGGACAGTAATTATTGCACCAGACTGGCCCCGCCAGCACTGGTACCCCCTCTTGCACAGCATCATACTGCTGGATCCATGGCACCTACCTCAGACACCTTCCCTGCTGTCCCAGCAGGCGGGCCAGATTCTGCACCCTCAGCTTCAAACCCTGAACCTTGCAGCCTGACTCATTCCTTGAGCTCTCATATAGCATCCCTCAGGTAAGCAGGTGTTGGATGTCATTCTGGAAGCAAGGAGACCTAGTACTAGAAAATCCTATGCTGAAAAGAGAAGATACTGTGCCTGGAGCCAGATCCAGGGTATGGGCACTACGGTGCCCAGCTTACCTCATATTCTTCAGTACTTAACAGAAATGCTCCACAAGGGCTTATCCTTCTCATCAATTCAAATTCATGCCTCTGCAGTTTCAGCACATTATAATACTGAACCACCCCTCTTTTCTCACCCCCTATTAAAGCAATTCCTCAGAGGGGCTAAAAATTTAAGACCCACCCAGGTGAGCCCCTACTCCAGCCTGTGACCTTAACTTTGTTTTGGAAAAGCTCACTCTCCCTCCATTTGAACCAGCTGCAACTGCAGAGTTGAAATTCCTTTCTTGGAAAACAGCCTTCCTTCTAGCCATCACTTCAGTAATACAGGCCCTCATGGAAGTGGAGCCATTCATTATCTTCCATGCAGACAGGGTTTCCCTCAGGACCAATCCTTCCTTTATGTCCAAGGTGGTGTCTAGTGTGGCCCTAAATCAGTCCATTCATCTGCCTACCTTTTTTTCCCGAATCCACAAAACAAAGGAGAACAAATTCTGCACTCTTTGGACGTGCACAGACAACTGAGATTTTATTTGGATAGGACTAAGCCTCTCAGAAAATCTGAACAGCTGCTAGTTGGCTTTGCTGCAGGAGCAGAGGGGAAGGCCATTTCATTTCTAAATGGATAGCCCATTGCATTCATTTCTGCTGTAAGCATCATGGAAAACCCTACCCCACAGGGGATAAGATCACATTCCACCAGGGCTGCATCTACCTCTACAGCCTGTCTCAGAGGGGTCCCTACCAGGGACATCCTAGAAGCTGCTACCTGGAGCTCTGTACATACCTTCACCAAGCATTACCACATGTCTATTTTTTTCTAAATCCAGAGCTGGTTTTGCCACTGCAGTTTTGCAGGGCTTAATAGCTGGCCCTAATGTTCTCTAACTTCCTCCTCCCTTCCTTAGCTTTGGGAATCAACCCAAATGTAATGACTGCAACAGTGAAACACGAAGAACATAGTACAGTTGTGTACACTTACCATGAATGTAGATGTTCGAGTGTATTCACTGTTGCAGTCTTGGTTACCCTCCCTCCAGCCCCCTGGCTTCTCTTGGCTCTACCTTCCTTCTTGTTTGGTGTATTTAAGCTTTCTGGTGTGTTTGCTTTTTGTTGGAGGTGTAACCTAACATATAATTGCTTCCCATTATGGAGGCACCTGACATCTGGGTTAAGAAAAACTGATGTAATGGTGTCGGCTGCATGTTTTATACCCCTGACGACCTGACGTCATGGAAGAAGAGACAGCATCCGACACAGGAATCCTAGACTTTGATATTCAGGCCGGCTGTGGGCTTACCTGCAGGCAGATAACCCAGATGTAATGACTGCAACAGTGAATACACTCTAACATCTACATTTATGGTAAGTGTACACAGCTGTACTTTATGTACTCACCATAGTGTTCCATGTTTGTTGTCCACAATCTCGCTTTCATTCTTGCTGGTTGGGTTTGGAACTGAGCATTGGTTCTGACTCTGCCGCATACTAAAGCTCGAGAGCTTTTACTGGCTCCAGGTTACAAACCATCTCAAGATGCCTAGCAGCTGTTCCCCAGATCTCGTTTGAGAAACTAATCACTAGGCTATGCTAACCCATAACGTATCTCTTAACAGGTGCACTGCCCAAAATTGAAAAGGGAATCAGACCATTTATAGCCAATTTTGTAGTTTCCTCTCGATCGTCCAGGAAGGGAGAAGGAAGGGTGAGATGCAAGAATGAAGGTGAGATCATGGACAACAAACATGGAACATTATGGTGAGTACATAACTTCTTTATGTTATGTTATCCTATCTCGCCTTCATTCTTGCTGGGTGGGACAGCTTCTCCATCATCTTCTTTCTCTGGTGTCTCAAGGGAGTAAGCTGTTCAGAACAGTGGAACCAACGGATGCCCTTTTCCGTGAGGCCACATCTACTTTGTAATGAGTGATAAAGGTATGAGGGTTGAACCATGTAGCAGTAGCACAAATTGAATCCAGTGGATGTGGACATAGCTCTAGTTGAATGCCCTTTAATTTTCCCTGGCAGCTGTTTATTCCAAGAGTTGTAGACATAAGTGATGGTGTCTGTAAGCCATTGAGATAAGTTGACTTTTGAAATTGGAGTACCTCTCCTATTTTCTGAGAATGAAACAAACAGTTGGTCAGATTTCGTAAATTCTTTGGTCCTATGCAAGTAAAAGCATAGCTGTCTACGTACATCTAATTGGTGAAGCTTGTGTTCTGCCTTGTTGCTATGATTTGGAAAAAATACAGGTAACTCGATAGACTGATTCAAATTGGCCTCAGAGCAGACTTTTGGACATAAAGGAAGGATTTGTTCTGAGGGAAACTCTGTGTTTGTGGAAAATCATATAGGGAGGATGTATAGACAGAGCTTGCAGTTCTGAAACCCTCCTAGCAGAGGTAATGGCTGTTAAGAAAATTGTCTTCCAAGATAAGAACTATAGTGAACAAGAGGAGGCTGGTTCAAATGGTGGAAGAGTTAAGGATGATACCAAACTTGGGTCCCACAGAGGTGGTAGTTCTCTTACAGGGTGGGTCTTAAAAGGAATGTGCCCCTGAGAAAGGCTTTGCATAATCTATGGGACACTACATTAGATCCCATGTCTCCCAAATAATGATTAGATATGTCAGCTAGTTGTACTCGTATATTGTGGCTGCCGCTGCACCTTGATTAAAAATTTCTGTTAAAAATTCCAGGATTGCAGGTATAGGGACTGTAAAGGGGTCTATGTGGTTATTGTCAGCCCAACAAGAAAACCTCTTCCACTTGCTTGCATAAAGTTTCCTAGTTGTATCCTTGTGTGATGAAAGCAGACTGTGTCGTACTGCTGGGGATAGGTCTGGAAGTCTGGCTAAGACTGGAAGTGGAGTAACCAAGCTGTCAACTTGAGGCTTTGAAAAGAGGGGTGAAGCGTTCCTGATTGATGAGTCAGAAGGTCCGGTACTTGGTCCAGGATCCAAGGCACCTCCTGTAGATGGGGCCAAAGAAAGGGGAACCATATCTGACAAGGCCAGTACAGAGCAATGAGAATTATCCTGCGACTCAACGACCTGGCTTTCTGGATAACGTTGGGGATTAATGGAAACGGGGGAAAGGTGTATAGAAGTCCCAGGGGACAATCGTAAGTGTATCCCTTGGTGACTCCCCTGGAGGGAGAATTAGGGCAAAGTAGCTGCTGCATTTGGAGTTGATGGGCATGACAAAAAGATCGCAGCAAGGCTGGCCTCACTTGCGAAAAATTTGGTTTGCAATTTCCTGATTCAGGGACCACTCATGAGGCATAAGAATTGCTCTGCTCAATCTGTTTGCGATCACGTTGGATTTCCCCGGGGTGTGCATTGCAGTCAGAAAACTTTGAGACGAAATTGCCATACTCTCTGAGCCTCTCGACATAGGGGGTAGGATCTGGTTCCCCCTAGTTTGTTGATGTACCACACCACGGACATATTCTGTGTGTATTGCAGTAGTATCTATTGGAAGAGAACTTTGGAATGCTTGCAACGCCAGAAGCACCACCCTCATCTCTAGGACATTGATGTGCAAGTGATACTTGTGTTCTTGCCAAATCCCTTGGACAAGTCTGTCCTAGATAATGCCCCCCCCCCACCTCCCACCCTATCTGGGAAGCGTCCATGGTCACTGTAGCTACAGGTTGGAGGAGAACAAATGGTCTGCCTATCGTAACCTGAGTAGACTGAAGTCACCAGTGTAGGTCCGTCTTGCAGGCATTCATAATGAGAATCTTTTGTGACATGGGCAACTCCTGCATGGACCACTGAGTGAAAGGTAGCCACTGTAATAGTCTCATGTGTAGACGTGCCAGTGGAACTAGCGTTATTGCAGTTGCCATTGAACCTAGAACATTGAGGACAAATTTTGCTTGCACTTTCTTCTTCCTGAGCAGTATTGACACTTGATGGGGTAGCGTTTGGGGGTAGCGTTTGAACTCTTTCGTGAGGCAGTTTTTGCCACCATGTCTTTTGTGTTTGTCTGTCCCTATAAAGGTAATATGCTGTGATGGCACAAGGCAGATTTTTTTCTAAATTTATAGTAATGCCCAGTTCAGAGCAGAGATGAATGGTGGGGTCTCTTGTCCTGGTTAGTAGATGCTCAGTGGTGGCAATCAGTCCAAATAAGGACGAGACATCAAATGGGGCATCAATAAAGGAAGACTTAAAGAGTTGAGCAAACTCACAAAGACGCATCCAGGAATGTCGCCTCAGAGCTGTTCCAGAGCCTGCTGCCCTGCTCACGCCATCGGCCGCATAAGAAATTAGGTGCATGGAGGAATTAGTAATAGAGGTTAAGGTCTCGAGCTGAGAGTTTATTTTATTAGATACTCCCTGAACTGTAGCACCTTGTACGGTATCCCCTAACTCCTTGAGGAGATCCCTCTGAAGATGAGTAAAATAGAATAAGTAATTCAGCGACTGAAGGGTAAAGGCCGCTGACGAGAATATACGCTTCCCGTATCTGTCCATCATTCGAGACTCCTTTTTCGGCAGATGGACAGATGCAGAAGTTTCAGCTAATTCCTTCTTGGTGGTCACCGCCACCACCATAGCATCTACTGGGACACCTTTGGTCAAAAACTGTCCGTCTTCCAGGGATGTAATAAATTTGTTAGGCCTCCTCGGAACAGGCTCCACCGACTCTGGAGAGCTCCATGCCTTCCGACTGACTAGACTGACTAGACCCAGGAGCTTGTCAAAAGACGGAGACACTCAAGAGGTGGAGGGTCGAGAACCAAATGCCTCCAGGTATACCGACTCATCTTCAGAAGGGGAGAGGGTTTTCCAGCCACCTCTCTGTTTCAGGATCTCTAGGATGTTTGAAAAGGAGACATCCTCCGAGGGTGACCGTGGAGGACCCTTCTGAATCCTCAAAGTCGGTATCCGATGTGACAGACTCAGGGGAGTCTGTGTTTCCTCTTACACGTTCTCTTCTGAGGGACCTCCTCGGGGCTGTTCTGGGGAGGTTTTGGAAGAGAGGGTTAGGCCCATTGGAGCATCCTGGGGCATTGGTTCTCTATGCTGGGGCTGGAGGGATGGTGTGTAGAAGTTGACACTGGCCCTTTGGGGGAAGAGCAGCTGGAGCCGAGGGTGGAGCAGTCTCAAAGGAAAGCACGCTCCTCATCACCTCAAAGGGACCACGATCCTGAGCCGAGAGAGCATCTCGCTTCAGGGAACCGGGAGATCCCCCCCCCCCCCGTGTCAAGGAGGGTGGCTCCAAGGCCGATGTGGGAGCTGAACTCACCTACGCAGAAGCCCAGAGTGGGAGAGTCAGATCCAAAAAGGGTCTAGTTCAATTCCCCACCCCACCCCACCCCCAGAACTGATGAGGGAGTCTTGGCCCCCAGGCCCCTCCATGGACGACAACATGGAAGTGGTCGGAGCAGAGATTGGCACGGCAACTCCGGGAATGGATTTCTGGTCCGAAGGTTCCACCACTAGGACTTCCAGGCACTCTGGCTCCGAACTCAACTGAGTTGGAGGAAGAACCAAAGGTAGAGAGGCTATTGGGGTTGGCTCCACTACCGTCTTTACTGGGCTGGAGAGAATTTTTGCCAAGGCTGGTGTACAAAGCAACCTTCAAACCACCCACTCCACATCCTCATCCGAAAGGCTCCTAGATGACCGAGAGGAATGGGAAGACTTGTGGCTACCTGCCACCGATTGTAGTAAAGGAGACTGCGGCACCGAATGAATCGGGTCCAGAGACGATGACTGGCTCCTTTTTCGACTGCTCGACAGTTCCAAAATTACCAGTGGAACCGATGTAACTTTTTCTTTTTCAGAACTAACGGATTTCAACTCCAAAGAACTCAATTTCTCAAGTCTCTTTGATGGCTCAGAGGCTGGAGCTGAAGAAGTTTTGGGTGATTTGTCCGAAGGTTAGAGGCCTGCGTCCCTTCAACTTCTTTAGCAAACCCCTTAGAATAAGCTTATTTTTCCTCTCCTGCTGGACCCTTGAGCTAAACCCATGGCAACTAGAACAAGAGTCCTGCAAGTGGACAGCGTGTAAGCAGTACACACAACTAGTGTGACCATCAGTAAGTGACATTTTCTGTGTACACGAGTCACATTTCTTGAAACCAGACTGCTTGGTCTCCTTAGAAAGCCTGACTCTGACAGTTTAAATACAATCAGTAGAGAAATGTACTAGTTAGTTAAATCTCACTCGGGTACCAAGAATTATACTATCCTATACAAACAGTGACCAACAGTGTAAGGCTACAATTAGCAGTGAAAGACACCAGGTCAGTTAAATATCACTGAAAGGCAAAGAACTACATTAGCCTACAGAAAACAAGTACGACTAATCAAAGTAGAAACAACAAATTGTTTCTTTTTTATTTTATTTAGAAAAAATAGGAAGATGGAAGAAAGTTAGAGGAGGGTCTCAAACGACACACTCCTCTAACTTGAGATGCCTCTAACTTAAATGTTGAAGAAAGAAAAGGGGGGGGGGGCTCTAACTAAAATGGGTGAGGAAAAGGAAGAAGGGAATCCTCTAACTTAAACGGATTCCTCAGAGGGGCAGCGCTAGATAGAGGCCTAGAAAAAGACGGTCAACTTAGTCAATAAACAAGAACGGAATGACTTATCCTTAGAAAACAAGGGACACACTAGATATATAGAGAGAAAAAGTAGTAACTACTATTTTTTAAGCAATAGTGTCATAAATATACAAAGAAAAAAATCTACTTAGCCTGAGCCAGCGAAGAGCAATTTTTAAAACTGCAAGCAGCAAACAAGATCTGGGAACAGCTGCTAGGTGTCTTGGGTTAGGTTGTAGCCTCGAGCCAGTGAAAGCTCTGTAGCTTTAGTATGTGGCAGAATCAGAACCAATGCTCTGTTCCGAACCCAACCAGCAAGAATGAAGGCGAGATAGGACAATATAACATCAATTATTTTGGTGAAAGAAAGTTGCCAAGCCTCAAAGAAGATTTGTAAGGCATTTAGCCACTATATGCATCACTGCTGTCAGTCTTCCATTTAAGCCCCCGTAAAGAACATCAACCCTTCAGTAGTCGTGAGTGTGTTATGACCAGTATGTTGGAGTAGGATGGTTATCTGAGTTTACCCTAGAGTAGAGTGCCATCAGTAAGTGAAATCCACATGACATTAAAATAAGCTTCAGTTTTGTTTCCTGTTCACATTGAGGGGTCAAGCCCTTTCTCTAAAACAGCCAAGTTAGGTTTGGGTAATGGCCCAGACACTGGAAGAGCCAGTTGAGGAGGAACAGGACTGAAGAAGTATTGCCTGCTGACCTATCAAAGGTGGAGTTTAAGAGGCTTGTCCTGGTGCATGTTTCCGGCTAAGAAATTTCTGGTGGAGACCATTGGCTGAGCAGGAGCCATCGGTTTGAGATGAGTGGATGGTGCTACCTGAGGAGGCATATCTTTTGTGGAAGTGGGTAATGGGCTTCATTCATTGCACATCCTCCCCTGAGATTGTACATGTGGTACTGATGGGGATGTTATGGCTATAAATAGAAAATATGACATACAGGCAGCTATTGATTCTCATCCTAAAGTAGATGACTAGAGCTTAGATCGCAAATACTAGCAAGTGGTTAGGAGGAGCAAGGGATGAGGGAGCCTAAAAAAAGAATAAAATAAACAAGTGAGTGCAGTTTTGTGGTTGTTAGACATTGTATATTTATTTTATTTAGGTGTGTGCGTTTGATATAGTCAGTCCACAGAAATGTCAATATACTTAATGTCGGCACACTTTGACACCCTACAGCTCATGCTCTAAGGCTAATCCTCAATGTACAATTCAAAAGAAAGTGTTTTTTTACAGGGGGGATTGCCCCCCTGCACATTAAATATATTATCTCCGAGATTGCACATCCTCTGAGGAAAAGGCATATCCCTTACCCAGAGGACTGACCGTCTTGTACATCTGACAACCATCTGTATATGTTGACCTAAGTGGGTATACAATACGGTGGCCACCAAATGTAAATTTCACTCAGTGCCAGGTAACCCATAGATAGATAAACAAGTATAGAGATGTATTCCCAACTTGAACACTGTGCAAGAAATGGTGAGGACCCCAGACCAAATGATATGCAGCAAACACAAAAACACTTCTGGTTTACTATCAAAAGCACGAAAATCACGTATGTGAACGGTGATTTCCGCAACAAATAACGTCAACTCATACATATTAAGTAGGTTGTATGGTCGACGCAACGAAGTCGACAAATTCTGTCGACCATAGTTTCTAAATCCCCCATTCACAGCAGTGCTGTGAATCCCTGCCCTGTGTACATACTTCTAAATGGATGTACACATGAATGTCGACATTCCGACTGTAGCTCCTACCATGGTCGAGGAGGTGGCTGTCTGACATGTCAACGTCGACCTTTTGACTGTAAACCAGCACTTCTAACACCCATGTGTAAATATTTGCTTTCCAGTTTTATTTTCAGTGAAGACAGCAGCAACTTCAAATAAGGCAGGATCCAGGCCAGTACACCTGTACTCCAGACCTCCCGCTAATTAAATGTACTAATTCTGCGATTGCATACCCTCCTACCCTGAGGACTGTTTATTTTGCATGTTTGTTGAGCATCTGTACATGTCAGCCAGAGTTGGTCGACAAAAAAATTTTGCTCAATGCTGGGTGACCTGTGTGTTTGTGTGTGTGCAAGCATGTGACAATGTGACTTGTTACAGGAAGATCTTTCTCTTTTTGTGATTACAGTAATTGGTTAGGTCTGAGTATTCCTGCTCTGTGCTAGATGCTTTGCTTCATTACGTTAATGTGCTGTCAACATTGCCTATACTGTTCTGTAATGTTTAGATAGGTACTGAGTGCATGACTGGTATCTCAGCAATCATACCATTGACACCCTCTCAGCTCTGTGGAATCAGAACCTTTTTATGTGAGTTTTCCATCATCATTGATGACCAAATTTGCTTCTGAAGGCAAAACAAGAAAAAGCAAATCTTGTTTGCTCCCTTCTGGCCAGCTTAGTTATGGTTCACTATGAGATGTCCATAGTAGACCCCTTGACATTATTTGTCAGCAACAAGGTACTCCTCAGTAATGAAGGAAGGTGATCTGACTCAGTAATAAAGAAAGGTGATCTGCCCCTTACTGAGCTCAGTCTACCAGCTTGGATTATCACAGTTTAATTCTCCAAAATCATTTATTATGTTTCCAGTCTTAATCTCGGTTTTTTAAGGGGGATTAGGAATAAACAACCAGGGTATTATAACATCTTAGCTCCCTTAATGGAAAGTTTTTGTGGTGCCCCACAAAGATTTTTTACTGAAGACTATTCCATTTTCTCAAATACCACAGTGTTTGGTATCCATTTCTAATGCAAGTTTGCACTATTCCTGTATTAAAGACTGGAACCTCCTTTGACTATTCATGTAATAAGCAATTTCTAAAAGGCATTTTGCATTTAAGGTCTCCTAGCCATTCACAGATGACCACTTGTGTAAGTTTTGTTCTGGAGAAGCTGATTCTCCCTCCATTTCAGATTACTTAAATTTTTTTTTTATTTGGAAATCTTTTAGTGCTGTAACTTCAACTAAAAAGATTTGAATTAGAGAGCTTAATCTGTAAAGAACCTTGCACAGTAATCTACAAAGAGCATTTCTAAAAACAAAATCCCTCCTTTATGCCTAAGATAGTATTTCTGCTTTTACTTTAAATCATCTCATTCAGCCTCAAGTTTTGTGTCCCAAACAGAAAAATAAAAATGTTTGCACTGTGTGGATGTTGACAGGGGTTTGAAGTATTATCTGCAAAAACTAAACATTTTGGAAGGACTGGTCAATCATTTCTTTTATGAAAGACAAAATGTGGTTGTCTGGTGACAAAGCATGCTATTTTTAAGTAGTTTGTTAGCTGCAATGTTTTCTTTTATTAAGGTTAAGACCCTATCTTATGAGGTTAGAACATACACCCTCAAGTCAGCAGCTGTGACTGCAGCCTTTTTTCAGGAATGTATCTGTTGATACTGTCTCCGAGGTTTATTGCTGATACAGCTATACTTTTCAGAAAACCATATCTGTTCTGTAGTCCTATCTCGCCTTCATTCTTACATATGGTTCAGAGCCGATCCTCGGCTCTTACTCTGGCGATTACAAAGCTCAAAGTCTCTAAGTTGGCTTGTGGCAAGGTAGGTATCCCATAATCCACTAGTAAGAATCTCCAGATCTTGTTTGCCTCGTCTACGAGGTCAGAAGTGTTCTCTTTCTTGGCCGTGGCTAAGTTGGAATATTTTGTTATTCGAATATTTTATAGTGCTCTTTTTTGACTTTAATAGCTAGTCTAGTATCGATAGCTACTGTTGTTAACTTGTAGTAGTTAGTGAGTTTTTGAATTTTTATAGCAAATTGTTGTTGCTAATTGTTGGCCGTTGCTTCCACAGGCCTTCCTTAGTGGTATCCCTTTATTTTCTGTGTGCTAGTTATTGCTAATCTTTCTTAGGCATAGGTCCGTTTTTTTTAGATAGGACCTATTCTAGCCTTTGTCCGTGCTTGTTTATTCTATCTCGCCTACCCCTCTGTTCAGAGGTAGGCCCGTTTAAGTTAGAGGACCTAGTCTTCTATTGCCTCTTTCCCTTGTGTGTTGTTTCCTCAGCAGGGCTAGGCCTGTTTAAGTTAGAGGACCTAGTCCTCTGTTGTCTTTCTCCTTTGTGTTGTTTTCTTGAGCAGGGCTAGGTCTGTTTAATTTAGAGGATCTTGTCCTCTCTTGTTATCTTTCTACACTTGTGGTAGCCTAAGGAAACTAAAGACCATAAACCTTTGTGTTTCAAGAAATGCTTAAAATGCTCACAAAAAATGTCCTTGACTGACGGGCATAGTATTTTTGTCTATTGTTTGGGAGCCAAACATCTTCAGGAGACGTGTACCTTTTGCCATTCTTTTAGTTCCCGGGTTATCCAGGAAAGGAAGAACAAACTGATCTTGAAAGGTCTCCTTAAACCTTCTTTTGAGGAGGATTTAGCCAGTTTTTCCTCTTCTCATTCCAGGTCTCCCTCTTTTAAAAAAAGAGAAGGTCAAGTCGGTAAAAAGACAGTCACCTACACCGACTGTTGAATCAGGACCTCCAGAGAAAATTGCCAAAATTGACAAGCCTTCTCCCTCTTTGGCTTCTCTGCCTTCAGAGCCAGTCAAGGTTATTGACATAGATGTTCCAGTTTCGGCCCCAAGTCTTTCGAAGCCGATAACTGAATCCATACCTCGGAGCCGATAGAGATTTATTACCGGTATCCCTAACACTCAGATCTCCAATTTTCCAGAGATCTCGATCCCCTACCTTGTCTTCCAGATCGTCCAGGAGTCTTTCTGAGGAGGATGTCGAGAGAGTGGTGCTTAGACTTTTGAAGTTGTCGGCGCTAGCAAATTTGTTGTCGGGTCCGACCCAATCGGTTCCAGAGCCATCTAAGGCTATATTGCCTGCTTCTGTTCCTCCTCCGAGCCATGTCGGTCCTTTGGAGCCAGAGCTATTGGTGCCGTTTGTTGTGGAACCATCGTTTCCAGCACCTCAACTGTCTGTCTCTGAGCCGAGTTCCGCTCCGACACCTTCGGTGCCGTCCCTGGTGTGTATGAACTGAAGCTCACCAGTCGGCCCTGACAGGGACGCTTGGACCAGAACTTCTTCGGTTCTGAGTCTACCTCTCGGTGGATCTGCTCAGCAGAGCTTGGATCCTACATCTGTCTCAGAGCCGATCACTCTGGAGCCAAGGGCTACTTCTGCTTCCGGTGGTGTCCTCGGAGCTGGAGAGATCTGTCTTCGAGATGATGAGAAGCGTGCTGTCTAAATCTTCAACTCCACACAAGGGTACTGATGCTCTTCCCCCTTAAGCTCTAACCTCTGTCTCAGCACCATCTCTCTCTTGACAGCAGAGACCCGGGGCCCCCAGTCTTCCGAGACCACCCCAGAATATCCTTTTGAGGAGCCTCCTCGGAAGAGAACTTGCAAGAGGAAGCACATAGACTCCCCTGATGAGTCTCTCACCTCTGACACTGACCTTGAGGGGTCAGAAGGGTCCCCTAAGTCATCCTCGGATGGTATTTCCTTCGTAGATATCCTAGAGATCCTTAAACAGAGAGGTGGCTGGCCCACCATCACCGCTTCTGATGAGGAGTCAGTGTACCTGAAGGCTTTTGGGTCTCAACCTTCAGCCTCTTGGGTGTCTCCACCTTTCGATGAGCTGTTAGATTTGGTGAGTCGAAAGGTGTGGGAAACTCCTGACGACGTGGAACCAGTCCCCAGAAGGCCGAACAAATTTCTTTCAGCTCCTAGAGAAAGAGATTTTGACCAAAGGTGTGCCTGTAGATGCCATGGTAGTGGCAGCAGCCACAAAGAAGGAACTAGCAGAAACTTCCTCATCTGTCCACCCACCGAACAAAGAGTCTCGAACGATGGACAGATATGGGAAGCTTATTTTTTCTTCAGCAGCTTTTACACTCAGATAGCTAAATTACCTCACCCGTTTCACTAGGCTTCAAAGAGCTCTCCTAAAAGAGCTAGGAGATAACTCTCCAAGGTACTTTAACTGAAGGAGTCCCTGCTCAGTTGTCCACCTTAAACTGTATTGTTAACTCCTCCATGAGGCTGATATCTTATACAGCAGATGGAGCGAGCAGGGCAGCAGGTTCAGGAGTTTCCCTTTGGGAGACGCTCCTGGATGCGCTTATGTAACTTTGCGGAGCCCTTCAAATCTACATTTATCAACGCCCCCTTTGGTGATTCCTCTCTGTTTGGACCAAAGGTAAAAGACACTCACTGGATGCGAGCAAGAAGGGAAGACTCTCTCTGCCATGGGAGTATGTTTTTCTGTCCATTCTAGACCATACCCTAAAGGTCAGAGAGGCGGAAAAATGTGGTTCATGAAATCTGAGATTTTTCCCAGACGCACAAAGTGATTCCTTCTCCAGAGGCAGAGGAGGAGGAAATAATGGTAGACGTCACCCTATAGGCAGCGGGGGGGTCCGCAAAACCAGGGTGGCCGCGATTCCTTTTGTGGATGTCCCTATCACCGCTCTTGAAGTGGGGCCCAACTGCGCTTCTCTGGAGCCAGTCGGGGGTCGCTTATCTTTGTGCTCAGAAGCCTGGCATGACATCACACTAGACAAGTGGGCACAAAGAATAATTTCCAGAGGATACTCCATGCCCTTCTCTTTTCCACCTCATCTAACCAAAACAATCCCAGATGTTCCACACAATCACAGGGATCAAGCAACTATAGAAGTCCAAAAGTTGCTTCAAAAGAGAGTCATCCAGACCATCCCCGCAGACCAGATAGGATTCGGAACTTACTCCAGATTCCTTTTAGTGCCAAAACGAACAGGGGACTGGAGGCCTATCTTGAATCTCAGCAAGTTAAACAAACCAGTGAAGAAGTCCAAGTTCTGAATGGTAACACTGCAGTCTATACTCCCTCTGTTAGGGAAAGACAATTGGATGTGCTCTATAGACCTCCAAGATGCGTACTACCACATAAAAATGGACAGAGCATTGAGGAGTCATTTATGCTTCCGGCTGGGAGCCAGTCATTACCAATTTCGTGCTCTGCCCTTTGGTCTCACCACAGCTCCCAGGGTGTTCACCAAATGCATGGCGGTAATAACGGCTCAATTGTGAAGTCTTGGATTCTAATGTTTCCGTACCTTGACGACTGGCTACTGACTGCCACCACCAGGCACCTACTTCTACAAGCCAGGGATTCAACCATCCGAGTCTGCACTCAGCTAGGCATTACTATAAATTGCGAAAAGTCTGCCTTGTCGCCCTCTCAATATGTGACTTTTATAGGCGCAGAAATAGACACACTCGCAATGATGGCTTGCCTTCCTTCAGACAGAGATAACAAATGTATTGCTTGCTTCCCCAGCACAAGGTCAAAGCAAAGACGGTGCTCAAATTTCTAGGAACCATGGCCTCTACTATAACTCTAGTTCCGCTAGCCAAACTACATATGAGAATTCTACAATGGCTACTCTTTTCCCAGATGTCTCTTCAGCAACTGCCTCTGTCTCATCCCATTTTAATAACAGTCTTGCAAAAAGGACCTTCGTTGGTGGATCCAGTCTAATCAACTAACGATAGGGAGACCATTCATTTCCCGCCAACTCATTGCTACTGTGACCACGGATGCCTCCCAGATAGGGTTGGGGGGCATTATCTAGGAAGGATAGTCCAAGGCACTTGGCAAGAACATGAGGCTTATTTGCATATCAGTGTTCTAGAGATGAGAGCAGTGCTACTAGCGTTGCAAGCACTTCACAACTTTCTTCCTCCAGGGACAATAGCAATCCAATCAGACAATGTCAGTGGTATAGTATCTAAACAAGGGGGAACCAGATCCTACCCGCTGTGTCAAGAGGCTCTACGTGTTTGGCAGTGGGTGTTATCTTCCCAGTGCTTTCTAGTTGCAACGCATATCCCGGGAAGAACCAGTGTGATAGCTGACAAGCTCAGCAGGGCAATCTTGATGCCTCACGAGTGGTCTCTGAATCAGAAAGTTGCGGAACAGATTTTCCGCAAATGGGGACAGCCTTGCTGCGATCTGTTTGCTACTCCAATGAACACCAAATGCAGCAGCTACTTCACCCTTATCCCCCCCGGGGGAGACACCGAGAGATGCACTCATCCACAATTGGCCCTCAGGACTTCTTTATGCTTTTCCTCCCTTTCCGCTAATATCGAAAGTGATCCAGAAAGCAAAGACTTTGGGAAGCAGAATGGTTCTCATCACTCCTTACTGGCCTCGTCAGATTTGGTTCCCCTTTCTCGGGCCTCACCTTTTGGATGATCCATGGACTCTGAACCCAGTACCACACCTTCTGACACATATGTCAGGCACGTTCCATTCCTGTCTCCACACCCTCAACTTGACAGCGTGGCTGCTCCACTTACATCCCTAGTCAGGCTTCATGATTTTTCCCCTGCAGTTACACATATTCTGATATCTTGTCATAAACCTTCTACGAGAAAATTGTACGCTAGCAAATGGAAAAGATTTTCTCTCTGGGCACAAGCTATCCAGGATCAGCTGCTGCAACAATCAAAGTTCAATTAGCAGCTATCTCCATTTTTCGTTTGGGACAACATGAACCTAATCTTATGGCTCACAGATTGTGTAGATCATTTTTAAAAGGCACTACCTTACTAAAGCCTCCTTTTCAAGAACCTTTATCTCCCTGGGATCTAAATTTTGTTCTTTCAAAACTTACCTCACCGCCTTTTGAACTTTCACAATCATGTGATTTAAAGTTCCTTTCATGGAAGACCATTTTTCTGGTAGCCATTACGTCCGCCAGAAGAGTGTCAGAGCTGCAAGCACTCTGTCAAACCTCCTTATTTGATATTTCATAGAGACAGAGTTTCCCTTCGCACTAACCCTTCCTTCATCCCCAAGGTTTGTTCACAATTAAGCAATCAAACTATTGAACTGCCAGTCTTCTTTCCAAATCATATAAACAAAGCGGAATATAAGTTTCATCAACTTGATGTACACATACAGTTAAGGTTCAATCTATATAGAACCAAAGAGTTTAGGAGATCAGACCAATTATTTGCATCTTTTTTGGAATGAGAAAAGGAATGCCAGTCTCCAAGATAACGCTATCTAACTGGATTTCAAGTTGTATATCCTTTATTTACTCTTCTAATGGCAAAGAATTCCCATTCAAAATTAAAGCTCATTCCACCAGATCTGTATCCACATCTGCTGCTTTTCAAGCCAGAATTCCAATGGGCAGTATATGTGCAGCAGCAATTTGGACTACCCCTCATACCTTTATTACTCATTACAAATTGGACTTGACCTACAGGGGGGGTAGAGCCTCCTTTGGTTCCAAGGTTCTTAGGAGTATACTCCCGTGAGCCACCCGAGAAAAAGGTGCTAGGGACCCTGTCCCATATGTAAGAATGAAGGTGAGATAGGACTACAGAACATAAAGAAGTTATGTACTCACCATAACGTTCCATGTTTGTAGTCCATCTTACCCTTCATTCGTACGAACCCACCCACCTACCCCATCCATGTATCCTTGGAGAATCTGGAGACAAGATAAGTGTCCATCTTTCTTAGGGTTGGAGACCTTTCATCTTTGTTTTTCCTTGTGGAAATACTTTATATCACTTTTATAGACAGCAGCAAACAAGATCTGGGGATTCTTACTAGTGCATTGTGTGATACCTACCATGCCACGAGCCAACTTAGAGACTTTGAGCTTTGTAATCGTCCAAGTCGGAGCAGAGGATTGGCTCCGAACTATATGTAAGAATGAAGGGCGAGATTGACTACAAACATGGAACGTTATGGTGAGTACATAACTTCTTTTTTCTGACTCTCCAGTCTAGGGATAGAGTACAGTTTACTACTGCAATCTTGCCAGACTGCTGTAGTCCAACCTCCTTAGTTCCTGTAAGCTGCAGTGCTTTTTGCCTTGCCAGTACGTGTATGAATACACGGGCCTGCACAGTGTGATTAACAGTGACCTTACCGAAGGTTGACCTGTTGACCACATCATCCCATTGGCTTATTTGGCTAGCATTGTGTTTATATTAAACATACCGTTATAAAGTTTGGGGGCTGTACCTCCGCACCCCTGATTTCTCCATATCCAAACTGCAAAGTTGCACCAACTTTGAAGAAAGAGAAATACATTTCCCCTTTCATCTGAGGTAATGTGACCTCAGATTTGGTATATTTAGAGATTTTAAATGTGGAAGCAGAGTCCCCACACCTAGGGAAATTTCAAGAGAGTGTATAATCTTTCTGTTAAAAAAAAAAAAAAAAAAAAAAAATACTACAGCAAAATTGGAATCTGTTTAATGTGCCACAATGATTTGTGGCAAAATTGCAATCCGTTTAATGTACCACACTGGTGTGGCAGATGACTGCAAGGTCGGCTGTAGTAGACCATCAGTGGTACATTAAACAGCAGTTATTCGCAGTAAATCCAGATACTGTCTCAGTGATCTTTAGTGTACGTACATATACAGCTGTGTGATAACTTACTATGTAGTGGATATTTCAATAATAGGGTCATTGACAAAAATAGGCCTCTTCATTTCCCCAATATTGTGTGCATTGTAGCATATACACTTTTTATACCCTGCTTTTTTTTGCTACAGGAGGTAGTTATCCTATGCATTAATTGCTTTGAGATGTTTATGGCATAGATATTTTCTCATATAAAGTCAGTTGGCTATAAAATTACAATTCTGGTTCATTGCTAGGTATGCATAATGGCTCTACAATCACACACATGGATACGTCATTTTAGTTTATTTATTTATTTTACATTTGTTAACCGGGCTAGTCCAACTGGATATATTTCCATTTTCAGCAGAGGCCCGGGGAGAAAAGCTCCAACAGTATCATACAAAAAAAGATTGACATGCACAAATATTGAAAGAAATTATGTTAAAATGAATCAGAGCGCATTAGCAAAAAAAAAAAAAAATTATACTATTTGTGAAACACAATACCCAAAAGGACAGGGCACTCTTACATTAAGTTATGTGAGGTAGTTTGCAATACATTGAAAGTTTAAATGCGTCTCCTAGTTGTTTCAATAACTTAAGACAGTTTTATGTTTTTCTTGCTTATTTACAGCTTCTTTGGTTCATTTTGTGACTGGAAGGCCATTTGATCGTGCAGCCTCTCTGTCATATCCTAGGCAAACCAAAAAAGAGCAGAGGAGAGAACATAACTTGTTTTTTTTTTTTTTAGCTGGATGAACCTGATGTCCTTCAAGGATGCATCTGCAGTCATCACATATGGGTTGTCCTGCCTCAGGCAGCCCTTCGGTCGGCCGGATTCCAAAGTCTGGGTCCGGCGTCGGCTGATGTCGCCCTTTCTCTGACGTCACAGCGCCTGGGGTATAAAAGCGTCAGCCGACTCCATCTTCCTCAGTCTTTCTTGCCGCGTGGTGCCCGAAGCAGTTCGCAAGTGCCGGTCGGCCAGCTCCTGTAAATTTGCTATCCGAAGACTTCAAAAGCCAAGTACCCCGTTGGGGACTCTTTCTTGCCTCAGCCGATGTCAGAAAAAGTTAATAATTGTTTAACTTGTGGGAAACAAATACCTCATAAGGATTTCCACTCTTATTGTCTACCTTGCCTAGGCCCAGACCACGACGTCTCGGCCTGTTCTGCCTGCGCTTCCTTCAACCGTCGCACTCTTAGACGTCGGTCGGAGTTCGCAGAAGAGTTTTTTGGGGATAGTTTTGCTTGCAAAATGCCGTCGGAAACCCCGACATCACATTTAATTAAGAAACGGAAAGACAAGGACCGACACACGCGGGCCGCGGTTTCGGCTGAAACCGCGGCTAGGCCTACCGCGAGTGTCTCGGTCTCGGCTGATACCGAGTCCTTGGAACTTCCGAACCCTGAAATATTACAACCGACAGCCTCGGCCCCGGAGGCTCCTACCGAGTTGGTTACAGAATTGCCTTCCGAAACTGGTGTATTGGAATCTTCCGACACCATACCTTTAGACAAAGCTACACCAGCACGTGGTGCAGCCAGGCCTCCTGCATCCATGTCTATTAAGGCCTTCACCAGGGCTAAAGCTGCAAAACACTCTAAAGCATGGCTCCCAGAGTTATTCCTCAGGGACCTTCTTCTAGTTCACAGATTCTGACTTTAGCAGAGGACCTTATCTCCTTAATTAGGGGCTCTCAGCCTCATCCGGACAGGGTCTCCCAACCCCCTCTAGACAAAAGGCCCAGGATGGATCCTCCTGATCCCCTTTCCTCAGAGGAGGTCTCTTTTGGCTCGGATCACTCAGACTACCAGGAGGAGGCTTATTCGGCCTACGAGGATTCGGATGCAGAGGAATCTATTCCCTCGGCCTCCCCTCCTGAAGAGCTTTCCTTTGGGGAGACCTTTCACACTATGAGAGAGCATTTCAAATGGCAGGGCCAGGAATATTCTGATTCCAGGAAAAGACTAAGAACTTTTCTCCATTTACCTCAGCATAGACCTTTGGCTATTCCTCCTGTTTTAAATGTGATTGATGATGTATACTCTGACTGTAGTATGACCCCTGACACTCTGCCTCCGGCCCCTGTTAAGCCCGATAGGTATTACAGAGTCCCGGACACACATAATTTTCTTTATAAGGCCCACTCTGCTGACCCTGAAACTATTTCACAGGGCCCTAAAGGGGTTGCAGCTGTTACTACTAAGAACCCACTCTCCTCTGCAAAGGAGTCCAGGGCATTAGAGAGATGGGGTAAAAAAGTGTATACTTCGGCCACTCTTGCTATGAGGGCATTAAATTGTTAATTTCACATGATACAGTATCAAGAGTATTTGTTAGAAGAAATGCATAAGAAATTGTCTTCTTCTGAACCCCTTGACCGTAAATCCCTTCAGGATCTGGTACATAACTCCCAGCAGGTTAGCAACCACTTCTTGCAGTGTGGTTATGATGCATTGGAAGCTTCATGTAGGTCAGCAATGACAGGTGTTGTCATACGCAGGCATGCTTGGCTGAAGGAACAATCTCTGCCAGAACATGTTAAAGCTAAGCTTTTGGATGCTCCACTGGAAAAGCAGAAGTTATTTGGTTCCACTGCTCAAGACGTCCTAAAGAAATTTGAGGAAAAGGCAAAATCTGTACAAACAGTTAAGGATTTTCTTCAAGTCCAACCGCCTAGATTTAGCAGAAACTGGCCTTCCAAGAATTGGTCCTTTCCGGACACAGAAAGATTTCAAAGGGGCAGGAACAGGCGTGCCAGAGGTAGAGGGCAAGCTAGGGGCTCCTACAGAGGCCGTCAATGGCAACCTCCAATCCAGACAGGTAGTTCAGGACCTGCAACTGCTGCACAAGGACAAACTCAATGACTTTGCTTTGACTCCGCCAACCAGGGCTCAATTAGAAGCACCTCTGGGCGGAAAGCTTTCTTTATTCTCAAGAAATTGGCACAACATTACAAGAGACAAATGGGCACTCCAAATAATAGACAACGGATACAGGTTCCATTTCCACACTTTGCCAAAAAGAAAAGGCATGCCAGGTCTGTTTGGCATGCCAGGTCTGCCACCAAATCAAAGGGCAGAGGCTTTGAAAAAAATCTCAAACTTACTGCAAATGAAAGCCATAGAAAAAGTTCCTATTTCAGAACAAGGCCAAGGATTTTACTCCAGGCTATTCCTTGTTCCAAGAAAAGAGCATCAATGGAGACCAATTCTCGACTTGTCTGCACTGAATACTTATCTCATTGTGCCAAAATTCAAAATGCTGACTCTACAGCAACTCCTTCCCATGCTGGGCAAGGGGTCTTGGCTGGTAACTCTAGACCTCAAGGAGGCATACCTGCATGTCCCTATCAGACAGTTGCAGAAGATACCTCAGATTTCTTGCAGGGTCAGAGCATTATCAATTCTCAGCATTGCCCTTTGGCTTATCTACTGTGCCCAGAGTATTCACGAAATGCCTGGCATCAGTAATAGCACACTGCAGACTCCAGGGGATTCAAATCTACCCATATCTGGACGGCTGCCTTATAGAAGCGGACAACCAACAAACTTTGATAAAGGACTTAAATTATGCCATCAATCTTCTACAGGCCTTGGGATATACAGTCAACATGCACAAATCAAGACTTGTTCCATCCCAAAGAATAACCTTTCTGGGTGCGGATCTAGATACAACCACCCAAATGGCTTATCTCACAGAAGAAAAACAAAGTCAACTACCGGATTACTTCAAGAATCTGACAAGACAAACCCAGCTGACTGCAAGGAAAATCCTGCAAGCCCTGGGTTACATGGCATCCTGTATTCTTTTGATTCCACAAGCAAGGCTACATATGAGAAGGCTACAGTGGTACCTAAGGAGTTTAGCACAGTCACAGTTTGGAGACGTTAATCCCACTGATTCCATGCCTTCACAAGGAATTTCTGTGGTGGGCTCAGGCCAGCCAGTCCAACAGAGGGTTACCCTTCACAAAGCCAAAAACCTCCCAAACTATTACAACAGACGCTTCAGACCTAGGTTGGGGAGCACACATGGAGGGCAGAGGTATCCAAGGACAGTGGTCACAAAAGGAGCTATGCATGCACATAAATCAAAAAGAAATGCTAGCAGTGATACATGCAATCGAGGCCTTCAAACTCTTTCTGCATCAAGGCCATCTACTAATAAGGACAGACAACACCACAGTTATGTGGTACATAAACAAGCAAGGAGGTACCCATTCTTACCCTCTTTGCAGACTGGCAATGAATCTATGGGATCTTTCCTTGAAACTCAATATACAGCTACAAGCTCAGTTTGTGCCAGGGAAGGACAATACAGTGGCGGACAGCTTAAGCAGAAATATCATGGATGCACACGAATGGATGCTGCACCCAGACATTTTTCAACAGATAACACAATCTTGGAGGAGCCCGGACAGAGATTTATTTGCATCCCCCCACAATCATCAACTGAAGAAATTCTGCTCAAGGACATACCACCCACAAGCGTGGAAAGTGGACGCCCTCTCTTTCAGCTGGAGAAATCTGACAGTGTATGCATTTCCTCCTATTCCATTATTGACCAAGATGTTACTAAAGATCAGGGCAGAGCAGCCAAAAGTGATTCTGATAGCTCCGGACTGGCCAAGACAGCACTGGTACCCACTGCTAAGGAGCATGTCACGTACGAAACCATGGCCCCTACCTCTATGGCCACTTCTACTGACACAGCACAGATGCAATGTTTTCAGGTTGGAATGTAGAGTTTTGTAACTAACAGCGTGGAGAATACCTTGACTCCTCCTCAGGATAAGCTATCCCAGAGAGTGAAGAATATTATTATGGAAGCTCGCCGGCCTTCCATAAGGAAGGTATATTTAGCAAAATGGAAAAGATTTCTCATCTGGAACACCACAAAGGGCCTAGATGCGACAATGATGAACATGG
Source organism: Protopterus annectens (assembly GCF_019279795.1). Lineage (NCBI taxonomy): Eukaryota > Metazoa > Chordata > Ceratodontiformes > Protopteridae > Protopterus > Protopterus annectens. Next base: position 711,061,059 of record NC_056737.1, read on the forward strand.
TACATATCCTGGAATATTTGGCAGAAATGTTCCACAATGGGCTGTCTTACTCTTCTGTTAAGATTCATGCTTCAGCAATTTCAGCTGAGTACAATACTGATCCACCTGTCTTTTCTCATCCTCTCCTAAGACAGTTTCTAAGAGGAATTAAAAACATCAAACCTCCTAGGAATCCACCTCTACCTGCTTGGGACCTTAACTACGTGTTGGAAAAACTAACACTGCCTCCATTTGAACCAGCAGCATCTGCAGATCTACAGTACCTTTCATGGAAGACTGCTTTCCTTCTGGCAATAACCTCAGCAAGAAGGGTTTCGGAATTGCAGGCCCTGATGGCAGTTCAGCCATTCATTATTTTTCACCAGGACAGAGTTTCATTAAGAACTAATCCTACTTTTATGCCAAAGGTGGTATCCAGGGTTTCATTGAATCAAGCCATTCACTTGCCTACCTTCTTCCCAAATCCACAAAACAAAGGGGAGAAACTGCTGCACACCCTGGACATTCACAGACAGCTGCGCTACTACTTGGACAGAACTAAAGGTTTCAGGAAAACTGACCAGCTGCTGGTAGCATATGCTGCTGGTACTCAAGGAAAAGCAATTTCCAAACAGACAATTTCAAAATGGATAGGAAATTGCATCCGCTTTGTTACTCATTTCATGGAAAGACTGTACCAGCTAACATTAGACCTCATTCTACGAGAGCCACAGCCACCTCCACAGCCTTCTTAAGAGGGGTGGCTACAAAAGACATTTTAGAAGCTGCCACATGGAGCTCCGTGCATACTTTTGCCAAGCATTACAATTTACCTTTATACTCCAGATCCAGAGCAGGCTTTGCTACGGCTGTCCTGCAGGGTATCTTAGCTACACCATCCTTTTCCTAGTACCTCCACTCCCAGATTGGCTATGGTATTCTACCCATATGTGATGACTGCAGATGCATCCTTGAAGGACATAGTACAGTTTTGTACCTACCATAAATGTAGATGTCCGATAGGTATGCATCTGCAGTCAGGTTTACCCTCCCTCCTTCCCCTCTGTGGTATTCCTAGGGTGCTTACCTCTCTATTAGCTAGCTGGGGGGATCTATTATGGTGTATTTGTTTTTACATACATATATTTTTGCAAATGTTTGGATTTTTTATTGCTTATTTTCCAAATTTAGCCTTCCTAGAGGGCACCTGGCATCTGGGGCAAGAAAAACTGAGGAAGATGGCGTCGGCGTACGCTTTTATACCCCAGGCACTGTGACGTCGGGGAAAGGGCGACATCAGCCGACGCCGGACCCAGACTTTGGAATCCGGCCGACCGAAGGGCTGCCTGAGGCAGGACAACCCATATGTGATGACTGCAGATGCATACCTATCGGACATCTACATTTATGGTAGGTACAAAACTGTACTTTCAGGCCATGGCTGGATGACTGGTGCTAATGAATGTTTAACTTTTCACAATCAATCCAGATTTATGAAAAGTCCGTTTTTCATGAGCACAAGTTTATTTCAGGCATTTTAGGTTTTTCACTCCAACTAGAAAGTTTGTCAGTGTATGATATGAGTGCGACTAGTGAAAACTTGAGTCATTGTTTAACATGTGCACAAAACTTGTATTGATGCATGCAGGAAGAAGGGGACTGCTGCCAAATTCTGATTTCATGAAGTAAGAACCTAAATGTAATTACTTAGTGTCCTAACGACAACTCTTTTTTAAGTGTTTTTTCATCTGTTTAACTTGCACACTCAAGTGTTGATTGCCTTTTTTCTGCTTTAAAAGTGTTTTTATTCCTGTATCTGCTTTAATTTTTGAAAAAAAAAAATCCTATCTCTCTACTCGTTTCCCGCCTTTCTAGAACTAGTAGAGTCTGTTTTTTCAGATATTGCTGAATTCTGGGCTGTTTGTAAGTTTCTGTGTTGCCCAGACCTTTCTAAGATAGAGGGAAGCTTCTCTGCTCATCAGTGAGAGTGCTGAGCTTTGAAACAGCCTATCTTTTGCTGGAGGAGTGTTTCAGCTCAGAATCTGTAGTTTTATTGGCCATTTTGGGCTATTTCTATCCCTTTCATCTTTCTGTTTAAAAACCCATGTTTGCGTGGTTTTGCACATTGAGCGGCAGTGTTTATCTAAGGTTAAACTCTTCCCGTGCCAGTAAGTCTACTCTTCAGATTTTCCCTTAGAACTAGCCAGTTTTCTAGTTTTAGCACTCAAAACTGTTTCTGTTCCCTTGAACTAGCCACTTTTTTGGAGATGTCCTTCAAGGATGCATCTGCAGTCCTTACAAATGGGTTGTCCTGTCGTCAGGCAGCCCTTCGGTCGGCCGGATTCCAAAGTCTGGGTCTGGCCTCGGCTGGTGTCGCACTTCACCCGACGAGCTAGCCAGTTTTCTAGTATTAGCACTCAAAACTGTTTGTTCCCTTGAACTAGCCACTTTTTTGTAGTTTTAGCACTCATTCCTTGTACTCAGCATTTGTCCAAATCTCGTTGCAAGCACTAAATCTGTAAATTACTGCATCACTCAACTTTCCTCACTTGTAAAGAGAAAAACAGTTCCTAGTATTTAAATTAGTAAGCACTAACTAGGCATGTCCAAGGGTCAGCTCATGGTGTTTTCTCCTGTGCACCTGTTGAATCTGGGCATCTTGGGGCAACGTAGCAATTACCTCATGTACACTGACAACCTTCTCCTCCTACCACCCAACACTACAACCTGAGAGATGCACTTATATAGCCACACTGAAAGCCAAGCTCTCTCCAGCCAAGACTGGACTAGACAGTCGAGGAGAGGGTTAATACCACACCGCACTTGACACATAGTCCATCAAAACCTGCACCACCCAAACCCACACATGGTGACACAAAACACACACCTACATTCTTGGAGGCTCTCAATAAAAATCTGCCCAGAGACCTCCAAAGCTGAAATGCATGCAACCACCACCTCTCAACACTACCCGAACGACACATAACCCACAAAATCAGTGTGCCACTCAACCTCAGCCCATAAGGCAAAAAAACATACCCAACACATTAGTCCTAGGCAACTCTATAGTCAGGCACACTGATGTCCCTCTCACCAGGCTAAACAAGGAGAAAGTTACTGTCAGCTGCCTGTCGGGTGCCAGGGTCTGCCATATAATGCACGCATTCAGTTCACTCCCCAACAAGTACAAGTATGACTCTGTCATTGTCCATGTTGGAGTGAATGACCTGAGACATGCCTCCCTGGACTACATGAAAAGAGGCATGGAGGAGCTCTCTAACTGTGTGGCCTAGGCACGTATGACACTAGCCCTGAGTAGCATCCTGCCATCGCCCAGAATGATACCACAGTACAAGGACAAAATGATTGACTTCAACAATTGGCTAAGCTTCTGGTGTCATTCCAAGGGGATCCAGTATCTGCCTGGGATGACATGATCGACAGGAATCGATGCTTTGCCAGAGATGGCCTGCACCTGTCGCCGCTGGGTTTCCGGTTACTGGCTAAGTTTTTTGCCGCCCCTATAGTGCCTTTTTTTAGGCAAGGTTCAAAAGTGAAACGCACCACCATAGTCGATATAAAGCGAAATCTAAGGGTAATGCTACTCAATGCTAGAAGTCTAAACCTCAAAATGCACTCACTCGAGGTTGTCCTTAAGATGGAGAACATAAACATCTGTGCAGTGACAGAGACCTGGTGTAAAGCTCCAGAGAGCACCCTTGCATTACCAGGCTACAATTCTTACCACACCTTTCGGCCACCAAACCTGGACAGAAATACTAAAGGAGGAGGCATGTCCATATTCATAAAGGATATCCACACCACCAGACTTGGTTGCTCAACATAATGCATCCGAAATTATCTAGGTACAATTAACACTGGGAAAGACCACAATTCAGGTTGTAGTGTGTTACAGATCCCCCGCCATGCCCCAGGATGCCCACTCCTTGTTTCCCAATATACTGGACAGTATTAAGGTACAGCCCAATACCCTAATTTTGGGAGATTGCAACTACCCCTCCATCAACTGGGAAAACTACTTGTGTACTAACTCATTTGCCCAGTGTTTTCTGGAATTCATCAATTCCAATACCCTGGACCAGCTTGTCCATCCCCCTACCAGGAGTAGCAACATCCTAGATCTGGTCATTACCAATATGGGTAACAGATGCTGCACGCCAGAGGTCAGCTCCTCGCTGGTCAGGTCCAACTACAAGCTAATCACCCTAGACATCCATATCCCACCCCCTCCCCATTAAGGAAACCACCGTAAAAAATTTCTCCAAAGCCAACTTCATGCTTCTTAAGTGGCAAACTTCACTACACCCACACAGATGGAAAATCGAGGCATGACTGCTGAATCATATACAGTTGCACTGTATAAGCACATACACGAGTGCATGGAACGTGCCATCACCAACAGAACCAAAACACTGTCCTCCAAAAAAAGGAAGCCAATCTGGTGGTCCCCTGCCATAAACTAACTCTAAGACAGAAGGAAGAAAATGTTGCAAAAAAAAAAAAAAGTAAAATTCCATGATTGCAGGAACTCCCTGGTCAGCCTCAGCAAGAAGGTGAGATCCCCTCATAAAATCCTCCAAAGCTAGTTATGAAACTAAAATCGCTATGGACTCTAAAGACAACCACAAAACTTTGTACAGCTGTGTAAGGAATCTCAAAGGCAGCACTCAAATCTGCTCTACACTACAATGGCACTACATTTACTGAACCAACTGATATTGCCAACATCCTGGCAGACAGGTTCAGTGCTAACTTTTTTTTGAAGCAGTCACCAGCGCTGTAGATGAAGGTAAGGTGGTTCACACAGCCTATCTTGACCTCGCCAAGGCTTTCAACACCATCCCCCACTCTGGTATTATAGATAAACTCACTGGACTAAATCCCTATGTCACAAGATGGGTGGCCAACTGGCTCACTGACAGAACCCAAACAGTGAAAGTAGCCGACTCCAAATCTGACATCAGACCAATGACAAGTGGAGTACCACAGGGTTCGTCCTGGGTCCTCTCCTTTTCTGTATCTACTTCTCTGAAGTCCAGGCTAATACAGCTGGTCTCTGGCTAATAATTTGCAGATGACTGCAAACTAGGAGCCATAATCAATTTGCCTAAGGATGTGGACATTCTACAAAGAGGCCTCACTGAGACTAACGCTTGGTGTCAACGTCATGGCCTAAAGCTCAGTGCCAAGAAGTGCATTGTCATCACCTTTGGGAAAAACACCGTACCCATGAACTACCACATAGATGGTAGCCTACTAAACACTGAAAGTGTGATGAGACCTTGGGACACAGGTGTTCAGTAGTCTCTCCTTTGATAATCACGTCGCCACAGTAGTCAGGAAATCCTTCTAGATGCCACACCTCATCACAAAGGGGTTCTCCTTCAGAAAAAGAGAGGTCATTGTTCCCCTCTACTTAACCTTAATCAGACCCATTATAGAGTACAAAGCCCCATTTGGCATGTACCTCGCAAGACATATGCAACAGCTAGAAAGGCCACAGAAATACCTCACCAAGAGGATTACTGGCCTCAAACAGATGCCATACTCTGACAGTCTCAAAAACTCCAGCTCTACTCCATCTCATATCACCTACTCTGAGGCAACCTCTGCCTAACATACAAAGCCATGTCCAAACCAGATCTGATGGACATGCTACACTTAAAGAAATCCCAATCTCTCCAAGCCGCATGCTCCATGGACCTAAACCTTGTCACCACAATAAACAGAACATGCTGGAGGGATAGATTCCTGTCCCAGAGACTTCCCTTGCTCTGGAACAGGCTACCCATTTATGTCAAGCAAAGCTCCTCTTTAGCGCTCTTTAAGAGAAATCTTGACAGCTGAATAGGAAACAGGAATTCACCCCGGGGATCACTGCTGTGCCTCTGCTCGACAGGGGCGCAGGAAGATAATTTTCTTGGATGGCAAAAGCCAGGGAACCTCGATTCGCTAGACTTGTATAAGCCGTTGGGCCGATTAGCCTAGTATTTACCTATGAACCTATTGCTAATCTGCTGTTCTGATGAATACTTGTTGCAACTGTAGATGTTCTTCGTGTTTCACTGTTGTAGTCATCTGTGGGGTTATCCCTGCTGTGGTAGCCCTCGGTCGGCCGGAATACCAGAGTCAATGTTTTTGTGCACCGGCTGCTGTCGCCTGTAGTCTGACGTCAGGTCATCAATACTATAAAGCAAGGCAGCCAACGTCATTACGTCAGTCTTTCTTGCCGTGGAGCCCGTAGCAGAAGTAGTTCACACGAGTGCCGGTCAGTCGCTACCAGAAGTCAAATTTCAGCAGAAACCGTGTAAAGCTAAGTACCCTGTTGGGGACCCTTTTTTCTTGCTCTAACCAATGTCCGAAAAAGTTACCATTGTCTCTCCTGTGGAAAGCAGATCCCACACAGAGACTTTCATTCTTACTGCATCACTTGTTTAAGCCCAGACCACAACGTCCCTCGTTGCTGGTTCTGTGTCCTCTTTAATGTGAGAACCATTTGCCATAGAGCTCTTTGTAGACAATTATTTTCGTGTTCAGTCTTCGAATTCTGAAAAAATGTAAAGATAGAGACAGGCCACACAAGGCTAAGCCTTCTGACGATGCTACCGCTAAACAAGTTGTCAGTTCTTGGGGATTCAGTGAGTCGCTTTCGCAGTCTCTGATACCTGACTCACTTTCTACACAGGCCTTTGCCGAGACCATTTCGAAGTCTGGTATGCCGCAGAAATCCACTTAGGTTTCCGAGCTTTTGGCTGTCTCTGCCTCGGTTGAGTCCAGAGCCGCGACGCAGGCACCGGCTTCGAGGAGGCCGTTCGCACTACCGATTCTACACAAAAAAATGACGTCTTCTCGTCTGACTACCGTTTCTCAGAGACAGATGGATTCTCTCAGGCCTCAAAGCCAGGCCACTCCTAGAAAATCTGCTTCTAGCCACCATCTTGCTGCTGCTCTCCCACCCCAAGCTCAAATGCTTAAAATGGTGGAGGATCTCATCTACCATATCCGAGGTACTCGGGCCCCCACTCCAAAATGGAAAAGGCTGCCTTCTCCAGAAATTTTGTCAGACCAAGAGTCTGAGGAATCTGATTATTCTGCCTTTGAAGGGGAACAACACCCCTTAACTGTTTGAGGATTCAAATGCAGAGGAATCCATCCCCTCTGTCTCCCCTCCAGAGGACCTTTCCTTTGGGAAACCCTTCACTCCCTCAGGGAACATTTTCAGTGGGAATCTCAGGACTGCTCCAGTCAAAGAAATGACTTGGAGAGTTTCTGGACCTGCCCCAGCACAGATCCCTGGCCATCCCACTTATTCTAGAAGAGGTGGACGATGTTTTCCTTGTATCCAGTTTAGCCCCTGATGCCCTGCTTCCTGCTCCAGCTAAACCTGGCAGGTACTACAGAGAACCAGATTCACACAAATACCTGTACAAGAACCCTGCTGCAGACCTTGAGGTCATACACACGGACCCAAAAGATCTAAGACCAATTCTGCCAAGAATCCTCTTCCCTCTAACAAAAACTCCAGAGCTCTGGACAGATGGGGTAAAAAAAGTATACACCTCTGCAACCTTAGCTATGAGAGCATTCAGTTGTCAGTTCCATATGTTAAAATAACACCACACTGATGGTGCCAACTCGAAGGAGCTGGCAGAATTACTACACTCTGCTGGTCAAGTGGCCAAGCACTCATTACAATGTGGATATGACGCCCTAGAAGCCTCTAGCAGGGCAGCAGTGACAGGATCTGTTATTAGAATACATGCATGGCTGAAGGAACAACCTCCCCTAATTTTGTCAAGTCTAAACTTATTGATGAACCCCTAGATAAGGAACGCCTGTTTGTGGAAAAAGCATAAGAGGTGATTAAAAAGATGGAAGACAAAGAAAAATCTATGCAAACAGTAAAAGATTTCTTTCAAGTTCAACCACCCAGATTCAGCAGGAACTTCCCCTTTAAGCACTGGGCCTTCCCTGCACCCAGCAGACAGGGCCAAAGTAAGCCCCACAGGGACAGGACATGCAGGCCCCTAAGCCAGGGCCAGCAAAGAAGCAAACACTGGACCACTTCTGCCTCTAAGGTATGGAGTTCTAAGCCAAGCTTCTATGGTAAGCGCTCACAATGACTCTGCCTCCTCCCTCTGCCCTCCTGTTCCTCATCTAAAACTAGGAGGAAGGCTCACCCTCTTCAAGGACAATTGGGTCACTATAACCAATGACCAATGGGTATTAAAAATCATTTCTCAGGGATACAGATACTCCTTCAGCAAACTCCCTATTCCAAGAGGGTACCCAGACCTCCCCACAAACCAGTGGGCAGAGGCATTAAAACAGGTAAAAACACTAATATTCCAGGCGGCAGTAGAACCTGTCCCTTCGGATCAAACAGGAAATGGTTTTTATTCCGAATTATTCCTTGTTCCCAGAAAGGAGGGCACTTGGCACCCCATCCTGGATCTATCCAAACTGAACACCTCCTTGGTGGTCCCCAGATTCAAAATGAACCTTGCAACAGCTCCTGCCTATGCCAGCACAAAATGCCTGGGTGGTCACACTACACCTAAAAGATGCCTACCTCCACAACCCCATCAGGGAATCATGCAGAAAATTCCTGCGGTTCAGAGCAGGCGGTCAGCACTTTCAGTTCTCTGCACTGCCCTTTGGCTTATCTACTGCTCCCAGAGTATTCACCAGATGCTTGACCCTGGCTATAGCATTCTGCAGACAGAGAAATGTACAAATTTACCCTTAACTAGATGACTGCCTCATTCAGGCAAGCAGTAAAGAAAGGTTGCTCCAGGATCTTCTCTTTGTCAAAACACTCCTAACTTCGCTAGGGTTCACCATCAACGAGAAAAAAAATCAAAGCAAAACCCCACCAGGAAAATTGTTTTCCTGGGAGCTGTGCTAGACACAGCAACCCTAATGGCCTTCCTGTCCCCCAGAAAAGCAGAGCTTCCTGCCTCTGTACTTCACTCAGCTGGCTTCCAGAAGTCACCTCACTGTGAGGAAGTTCCTGTAAGCCCTGGGATACATGGCATATTGCTTCCTTTTCATCCCTCTCGCCAGGCTTCACATGAGAAAGCTTCAGTGGTACTTAAAGAAACTTTGGTCTCAGCACTCTCAGTCCCAGATCCCTTGCATAAGGGACAAATTTCTCTGGTGGGCAGAGGCCTGTGCCATGAACAAGGGTCTTCCCTTCATCCTCCGCCCTTTAGGCTAGACCTTTACCACCGAAGCCTCAGACATAGCTTGGGGCACTCACCTAGCAGGCGGATGTACCCAAGGCCTTTGGAATGCCCAGCAACTTCACTTGCAAATCAACCAGAAAGAAATGATGGCAGTGCAAAACGCTCTGACTTCATCCAACCCAATCACAGACCAGGGGTCCTCCTTATAAAAACAGACAACACCAGAGTAATGTGGTACATCAACAAATAGGGGGTATCCAATCTTACCCCCTGTGCAGGTTAGCCATGAGTCTGTGGCTTACAGCCACCTCCATGGTGGCTACACCTAATTGCCAATACTTAACCAGGGATCAATAATACACTGGCAGACCACCTAAGCAGAAACTTGGACCCCCAAGAATGGCAGCTCCACAGAGAAATCTTTTTGCAAATCACCCAGGACTGGGGGACCCCACAGGTGGGACCTCTTTGCCTCGCACCTCAACCACCAGCTTCACAAATTTTATATCAGGGGGTATCACCTCCTAGCATGGAAGGTGGATGCCTTGACCTTCCCCTGGAGCTCCCTCTTTGTGTACGCATACCCTCTTCTCCCCCCTTATTCCCAAGGTTCTGATCAAAAAAAGAGGGGAGAGACCAAAGGCCATCCTCATCGCTCCAGATTGGGCCAGACAGCATTGGTACCCCTTACTATGCAGTCTGACCTTACAGCCCCCAAAGCTGCTTCCCCTAAGGTCAGACCTCTTGACCAAGGAGAGGGGAAGCTACTGCACCCAGACCTACAGGCTCTCAACTTTTCAGCATGGCTTATACACTAAAAACTAACAAGAAGTTACTGTTAAGCAAACAAGCCCTGGGCATCATCACAGAGGCCAGAAGGCCCAGCACAAGAAAATCTTATGCAGGAAAATGGAAAAGATTTTGCTCCTGGAAACGATCAAAAGGGGGCAGTACCTCCCAACCTTCCATCCCTCTTATCCTGGATTACTTAGCAGAGTTGTTCAATAGTGGCCTCTCCCTCTCCTCTATTTAAAGTCAATGCCTCGGCCATCTCTGCCCATTATGATTCAGACCCACCCCTCTTCTCTCATCCTTTGATTAAGCAATTCCTCAGAGGGGCTTCTAATATCAGACCTCCCAGAAGACCTACTACTCCACCCTGGGACCTGAATTTAGAGGAACTAACCTTACCTCCTTTCGAGCCTACTTCTTCAGCGGAATTGAAATACCTCTCCTGGAAGAGACTACCTTCCTACTAGCTATCGCCTCAGCCAGAAGAGTCTCAGAACTTCAAGCTCTCTTGGCTGTCGAGCCCTTCATAATTTTCCATGCAGACACAGTCTCCCTGAGGACTAATCCCTCCTTTATGCTCAAGGTGGTATCTGATGTGACCCTTAACCAGGCCATACACCTTCTTTCCCAACCCTCAAAACAAGGGGGAAAGAATTCTACACTCACTAGACGTGCACAGACAACTTGGATACCATCTGGACCCCACTAAGCCATTCAGAAAAACTGACCAGCTTCTTGTAAGCTTTGCCACAGGGACAGAGGGGAAGTCCATCTCCAGAAAACCACTTCCAAATGGATTTCACACTATATCCATTTTTGCTACAGACTACATGGGGAAACCCATCCCTAAGTCGATCCGTACCAACTCCACTTGGGCAACCTCCACTTCCACCGCCGTTCTCAGAGGAGTACCTACCAGGGACATCTTGGAAGCAGCCACCTCGACCTCTGTCCATACTTTTACAAAGCATTACCACCTACCTCTCTTTTCTAAGTCTAGGGCAGGGTTTGCCTCTGCAGATGTTCTTCGTGTTTCACTGTTCGTCTATCCCTACCTGGGTAGCCCTCGGCCACCCCGAATATCAGAGACTTAGTATTTCTTTGTTGCTGTCGCTTGAGAACTGACGTCAGGTCATCAGTGGTATAAAGGAAGGCAGCCGACGCCATTACATCAGTGTGTCTTGTCGTGGAGCCCGAAGCAGAAGCAGTTCGCATGAGTGCCAGTCAGCTGCTACCTGCGTTTCGTTTCCGAATTGAAGTTGAAGTCTTCGGAAGCTAAGTACCCCATTGGGGATCCTTTTTTCTTGCACTAAACAATGTCAGCGAAAGTTACTAATTGTCTCGCCTGTGGAAAGCAAATACCACACCAGGACTTCCACTCTTACTGCCTCACTTGTTTAGGCCCAGACCACGACGTCCCTCGCTGTTGCTTCTGTGTTTTGTTTTAACGGCAGAACTATTCATCATTGGGCCCTTCTTGTAGCCAGATATTTCCGTTTACAGCCCTCGAATTCCGATATGGCTTCAGTAAGCCATCCGACAGCAGATCTACTGAAAAAACGTAAAGGTAAAGACAGAGACAGACCACATAGGACCATACCTTCCAACGACGCTTACGTTAAGCTAGTTGTCAGTCCTCCGGAACTCAGTGAGGCTCTTTCGCAGCCCCTGATGCCCGCTTCAGTTAATTTGCAGGTCGCTACAGAGACACTTTTGGAGTCTGGTGTGCCGCAGAACTCTTCTTTGTCTAAGGAACCTGTGGTTGTCTCTACTTTGGATGGGTCCAGAGCCGCTGTGCAGGCACCAGATTCCAAGAAAGTTCTTCACAACTCTGAATCCCAACATAAGCTGATGCCTTCTGTCACGGCTACCGTTCTTTCGAAAACAACCAAGTTCCTTAGGCCCAGGGGTCAAACCACACCCAAGAAACCGACTACCTATTCTCAGACGCCTGCTCACTTGCCTCAGTCTCAGATGCTAAAAATGGCAGAAGACCTTATCATGCTGATTAGGGAAAGCCAAGCCACTCCTTCAAAAAGGAAAAGAGATCTGTCTCCAGTAGCTTTGCCTGAATAAGAGTCAGATGAATCCAATGCATCTGACTATGAAGACATGCAGCACCTCTCCACATATGAGGACTGTGATGCAGAGGAATCCATTCCTTCAGCCTCTCTCCCAGAGGATTTTTCCTTTGGGGAAGTACTGCATACCTTAAGGGAGCATTTCCAATGGGCAAATCAAGACTACCCACAGACATAAGAGACTCTGAGAGTTACTGGACTTTTCACAACACATGCCCTTAGCCATCCCCCCTAGTCCTAAATGTGATGGATGATGTCTTCCTTGAATCCAGTTTGACTCCAGACGTCCTCCCACCTGCTCCCCGAAAATCATACAAGGTACTACAGAGTCCCTGACTCTCACAAATATCTGTTTAGAAATCCTACAGCTGACCCTGAGGTCATTACTCAAGGTCCTAAAGGGATTAAAGCAACCTCAGCTAAGAACCTCACCCCCTAAGACAGGGATTCCCGAGCACTGGACAGATTGGGTAAAAAAAAGTATACACCTCAGCTACTCTTGCTATCAGGGCACTAAATTGTCAGTTCCATATGCTTAAGTATCAGCAACATACCTTGGAACTCCTTAAATAAAAAAATTCCTCCTTTCCTGCATAGGCAGAATCTAAAGATTTAAGGACTTAATGCATTCTGCTGGTCAAGTGACTAAACACACTTTGCATTGTGGTTTTGATGCCCTAGAAGCTTCTTGCAGGGCAGCAGTCACCGGATCTGTTATTAGAAGACATGCATGGCTTAAGGAACAACCCCTCCCAGACCATGTCAAATCAAAATTGGATGCACCCTTGCACAAAGATAACTTGTTTGGCACTAAAGCAGAAGAGGTCTTAAAGATGGAAGAAAAAGCAAAATCTAATCAGACAGTTAAAGATTTCTTACAGGTTCAGCCCCTAGGTTTGGCATGCATTTTCCCTCCAAGCACTGGTCTTTTCCTGCTCTGAGTAGACAGGGCCAGCCTAGGCCCCGTGGAAACAGACCCCCCCCCCCCCCAGACAGCAGCCCCAGGGGCTGCAGAGATCTAAGCAGTGGACTGCTTCCACTTCAAAACCAGGGAGTTCTAAGCCACCCCCTTATGGTAAGAACTCACAATGACTTGCCCTTTCCCAACCCCGGTTCTGCCCACCTTCACATACCCCGAGGAGGAAAACTATCCTTTCACTCAAGCACCTGGGCCACCATTACCAAGGACCAATGGATTCTGAACATTGTGTCTCAGGCATACAGATTATCCTTCCACACCCTTCTAAGCCCAAAAGGGTTCACATATTTACCACCGAATCAGTGGCCAGAGGCTCAAAAGCAATCCTTTCCCTGCTCTCCTTGGGGGCAGTAGAGCACATTCCTGAAGAGCAGATAGGCCAAGGCTTCTACTCCAGACTTTTTCTGGTGCCCAGTAAAGGGGGCACCTGGCGCCCCATCCTCAATCTTTCCATTCTAAACACCTTACTAATGATCCCAAAATTAAAAATGCCCACCCTCCAGCAACTGCTACCCATGCTCTCCAAGAACACCTGGCTAGCCACCCAGGACCTAAAAGAGGCCTACCTCCACATTCCTTTCAGGGAGTCCTGCAGAAAATATCTCTGCTTCAGAGCAGGATCTCAGCACTTTCAGTTCTCTGCGTTTCCCTTTGGTTTATCTACTGCTCCCAGAGTTTTCACAAAATGCCTGGCTCTGGACATTGCCTTTTGCAGATACAGAAATATTCAAATTTACTCCTACTTAGACGACTGCCTTATTCGGGCAGACAACCAGGAAAAGCTGCTCAAAGACCTGGCCTTTGTAAAGGACCTACTAACCTCCATAGGGTACACAGTCAATGAAAAGAAATCCAAACAGGTACCCACCAAAAGGATAATCTTCCTGGGAGCAAGTCTTGACACAGCATCCCAGATGGCATGCCTTACACCAGAGAAACAAAGTTTCCTATCAGCTTACTTCTCTCAACTGGCCACCAAGGCCCCAGCTTTCTGCAAGGAAAATCCCGCAAGCCCTGGGGTTCATGGTCTCTTGCATACTCTTCATTCCATATGCCAGACTGCACATGAGGAAACTTCAATGGTACCTAAAGAGCCTTTGGTGTCAACACTCTCAAGATCTGGAAACTCTTCTGCCTGTTATTCCTTGCCTGAGGAAGGAATTCTTTGGTGGCCAACAGCCTGCTCCCACAACAAAGGACTGCCCTTCTCCCCACACCCTGCCACCCAGACCCTCACCACAGATGCATCAGACTTTGCTTGGGGTGCACACCTGGACGGCAGGTGCATACAGGGCCAGTGGAACCCCCAGCAAATCCCCCTGCACATCAGTCAAAAAGAGATGATGGCTGTGCAGCAGGGCTTGATAGCTTTCAAACCTTTTCTCTCTCTTCAGGGGTTCTCCTGACCAAAACAGACAATACCACTGTGATGTGGTACATCAACAAGCAGGGAGGAACTCACTCCTACCCGCTGTGAAGGCTGTCCATGACCCTTTGGTTCACAGCCACTTCCATGAAAATACACCTGTTACCTCAATACCTGCCAGGCTTTTTCAACTCCCTGGCAGACCAACTGAGCAGAAAGCACTTGGACCCCCATGAGTGGCAGTTCAACAGAAGCAGCTTCTTCCTAATAACTCAGAAATGGGGAACCCCGGAGGTCAACCTCTTTGCCTCCCACACCAACCATCAGCTCAGCATATTCTGCACCAGGGAGCATCACTGCATGGCTTGGAAAGTGGATGCCCTGTCCTTCCCCTGAGTAACCTCTCTGTCTATGCCTTTCCTCCCCTACCCCTCATTCCCAGGGTACTGCTCAAAATAAGTGAGGAAAAAACAAGGACCATTCTCATAGCTCAGGACTGGCCCAGACAGCACTGATACCTCTTGCTGCACAGCCTGTCCCCACTGCCTCCATGGAATCTTCCTCAGATTCCAATCCTCCTAACCCAGAGGGAAGGGGAATTCATGCACCCCCAATTGCAGGCACTCAGTTTGGTAGCTTGGCTTATACCCTAACCCCTGACCAATCTGCCATCCTCATTAAACAGCTTCCGGATGTTATCCGAGAGGCCAGACGCCCTAGCACCAGAAAGTCTTATGCAGATAAATGGAAAGGTTTCTGCACCTGCATCCAGGCTAAGGGGACCAATACATCACAGCCCTCCATCCCTCTCATCCTGGATTACTTAGCTGACCTACTACACAGTGGTCTCTCCTTCTCTATAAAAAGTCATACCTCTGCTGTTTCTACTAATTTTCCCACTGAGCACCCTCTTTTTTCACACCCTCTGATTAAACAGTTCCTCAGAGGGGCTAGCAGCTTGAGGCCCCCAGAAGGGCACCAACACCAGCTTGGGACCTTAACATTGTCTTGGAAAAGCTCACCCTGCCCCCTTTCAAACCAGCTGCTTTTGCAGAGCTAAAATTTCTCTCCTGGAAGACTGCTTTCCTTCTGGCCATCACTTCAGCCAGAAGAGTCTCTGAGTTCCAAGCACTCATGCCTGTGGAACCCTTCATCATCTTCCATGCCGACAGGGTATCCCTCAGAACTAATCCATCCTTCATGCCCAAGGTGGTCTCCAGTGTGTCTCAACCAATCCATCCATTTACCCACCTTCTTTCCTAACCCCCATAACAAGGGGGAAAGGATTCTGCACTCTGTAGATGTGCACAGACAGCTCAGATACTGTCTGGACAGGACTAAAACCTTCAGAAAGTCTGATCAATTGCTGGTTAGTTTTGCTTCAGGGGCAGAAGGCAAAGCCATCCTCCAAGCAAACTATCTCCACATGGATAGCACACTGCATCCATTTCTGCTACAAACAGCATGGCAAGCCTCCCCCAGGGGGTTCAGGACACACTCCACAAGAGCAGCCTCCACCTCTGCAGCTTTCCTCAGAGGAGTCCCTACCAGGGACATCCTGGAGGCTGCCACCTGGACATCTGTTCACACTTTCACCAAGCATTAGCACCTGCCTCTCTTTTCCAAATCCAGGGCAGAGTTTGATTCTGCAATCTTGCAGGACATGCTAGCCAGCCCCTAGCTTCCTGGACTGTCTCCACCCTTTTCCTCAGCTTTGGTAATCTACCCAGAGTTTGTTTATTTACTTGCAGTTTGATTACCGGGAAGTCCACTGGGCCAAATTGACCCATTTTCAGTGGAGGCCCGGGGAGAAAAGCTCCAAGATGCATTACACAACTTAGATACAACTGATAGTTAATATTAAAGATAATATTATGTAGAATAGTTACTCATAAATGCATTCAGTATCATGCATAGTTAAATTCATTAAGCTTGAAGGTAGGGATCATACAGTTTCATTTGGGGAAAACGGATATTTGTTAGGTGTGGAAACAGTTTACATACAAACCTTTTAAGAAAATGTAAATACTCTTTACTTACACACACCAACAGTAGAATGCTATTTACAATATTTACAAGGTTGGGCTGTGTGAGGGTAGCTCTAGGAGTTGTTGAGAGCTTAGAGAGAAGCTATATAAATTGTTGAGAGCTTAGATAGGCTCATAGGAAGATAACTATGAGAGTTGTAGAGCTTGGGAACCAGAGAGAGAGGAACCCCCTTTGATTAGGTTGGGTGAAGGCAGGTACATTTCCATTTAGTGGACAGATGTTTGAATAGTTGGGTTTTGAAGTTTTCTGAGTTTGGTATGGTTCTTAGTGTGGAGGGAAGAGAATTCCATTTTTTTTTTGCCTAGTGAGAAACATCAGAGAAGATGGCCAGCAGGACGTTTAGGTTTATGGATAGTAATTAAGTTCTGATTTTCAGATCTGAGAGCTCTGTTGGGTGTATAAGGGGGAAGGATGTTACAGCGGGACATTTTGTTGGGTGAAATATGAGTCTATATGCAGTAGTGAGTTGGAGATAGTCTAGGTAGTTTATGAGTTCAAGCCAGTTCAGGGATTGTAGGGTTAGGCAGTGATGGGTAGTATATTTAGATTTAGAGGCAAATTTAGAGATTTTTTTGTAGCAGTTTTGTAGTTTAGAGGTGATAGAGGAGGACAGGTTGGCTAGGAGTGGGGCTCCGTATAATAAGGAAGGAAGAAGATAAGTCGAGGCCAGAGTTTGCCTGGTAGAGTTGGAGTGAAAGTGATTATTTCTATACAGCATACCTAGCTTTTGGTGGGTTTTCTTAATATTTTGTTGAATATGAGTATCAAACTTGAGGTGTTTATCTAGAGTAATGCCAAGTAGTTTGGCAGAGGGGACCACTTCTATAGGTGAATTGGTTTGACTATAGACTTTGAAGTTGTTTTTATCGTAGGAGAGGGTCTTTGTGGGAGGGAATATTAGAATCTTTGATTTATTTGCATTGAGAGAGAGGTGGTTTTTGCGCATCCAGTTTTCTGTTGTTGAGAAGGCAGTTTGGGTTTTAGTCAGCAATTCAGAGAGGTTTGAGGCAGAGCAGACTAAGGTTGAATCGTCTGCGTATTGAATGATTTTAGCATCAGGAATAGTAATGTGAAAGTTATTGATGAAGATGTTAAAAAGCATTGGCCCAAGGATGGATCCCTGTGATACGCCAGTTGGGGTAGGTAGGAAGGAAGAGATGGAGTTCTTCCATTTGACTGCCTGTGATCTGTCTGATAGCTGGAGAACTAGGATAAAGCATTATGTGAGAGATTAAGGTTTGAGAGATGACAGAGAAGGTGCTTGTGGAAAACCATATCAGAGGCTTTAGACAGATCGAGTAAAACAGTAGAAACTAGGTGACCTGAATCTCGGGCTTGATTGACGGTTTCTAGGAAAGAGAGTAGAGCGGTTATTGTGCTATGACACGGACGGAAGCCATGCTGGGTAGGAGTGAGAAGATTGTTTTGGGTCAGGAAAGGCATAAGTTGGAGGTGGATGCATTTTTCTAGGATTTTGGAGATTGGTGAGAGCAAAGCAATGGGGCGAAAGTTTGAGATGCTGGTATTTTTGCCTCCTTTATGAAGAGGAAGAATGTAAGCTGAGCGCCAGAGTTTTGGTACATATGATTCTTTTATGACTCTGTTAATAATGATGCTGATTGGAAGAGCAATGCCATCAGCAGCACATTTTAGGAAGGAAGAGGGAATATTGTTGGGAGCGTTAGAGCAAGGTTTAAGTTTGGGCAAAAGTTTTTTTTATAAAGTTAGTGGAGATGGGTTTGAGTTCAAACAGATGAGGTGAGTTAGAAGGGGAAGAGTGTAGAGCAGTTGGGTTATTATTGGGAAATGTCTTGGTGAGGGTAGTAATAGTTTCTATGAAAAATTAGTTAAATTCAGAGCCTAGTTCGCGGTCAGATTTACTTGGGTCAGGACAGGGATTATTCTTGGAGCCTGGAGTGAGTTTATTGAGTTCCAGAATTTTTGGGGGGTTTTATTGTTATTGGACTGAAGTTTGATATAGTAGGATTTTTTTGTCTTTGGTGATTAATCGTTTTGCACAGTTGCGGAGCTGTTTATATTGGAGCAAGGTACTGGCCAGTTTGTTTTGGTAAAGCTTCCATAGTTTGTCTCTGTGGTGCATAATCTGCTTTGTCTCTTTGATAGCCAAGGAGCAGTTTTAGTTTTTATCCTTTTGTTTCTTAGTGGGGCTAGTGAGTTTAAAGTATCAAGGAAAACAGAGCTGAAGTATTCTGTAGCCTTGTCAAGAGGAAGGGATGTTTAGAATTTACCAGTTCATTTGTTTGAAAGTACTTGAGAAAGTAGTTGGGTTGAAGCTACTGAGGTTACGAGTTTGAATGTATTGATGCTGGTGTGGGGAGGAACTAGTTGAGCGATCCATAAAGGCTGGTCGCTAAAGGTATCCGGAATTGTGCCAGAATTGGTTATTTTATTTGGATCTGAGACTAGGATCTAATCTATAGTGGATCCGGGAGGGTTTATTTTGTTAGGTCGAGTGATGGAGAGGATTATTTGAGTGAAGTTATAGAGGTTAATGGATAGGGAAGGGAGAGGGGCAATTGATTTTATTCTATTCAATATTCACATCACCAAGGATATAAGTTTCATAGTAGAGGCCCATAGGAGAATATTTTCGAGTATAGAGATATTGTTACCAGGTGAGATATATAGGGCAATGATACATATATTTTTGTTTATTTAGTTTTAGAATTCCAGAAGTTAGTTAAGTGTTCTGGAATTGGAATTTGGAAGGGAGTTAAGGTAAGAAGGTTAGAGTAGACTAGGGCAGTGCCTCCACCTTTTTTATTTAGTCGGTCATTTCTGAAACAGGGAAATCCTGGAGGCAAAATCTCAGAGTTGGAGATAAAGGGCTTGAACCAGGTTTTGACGACGGCTGAGATATCTGGTTGGGTATGGCTTAACCAACTTGAAATTGATGTACTTTGTTTAGACTTTGTGCATTAATTGTAAAAATCTTTAGGGTGTTGAGATAGGAGGAAGAGGGTAAGGGATGAGTGTTAATAAAGGATGTAGGACCAGAGTTAGGATGGTTATCACCAGCTTGGACTAGGTTGTTGAAGGAGATATCCTTTAGCCGTATTGGTCTGTCAGGCATGAATTTTGGTAGATTGGAGTAGGTGACAGTGTCTTGACTTTAGAGGAGAAGAGTTTAGGGTGAAATAGGTGCAGAAAGTTGTTGGGCTGTATAAGAGAAGAGGCGATAGAGTGGAAATGGGAGTAAGAGTGACTAGGAGAAGGTGGGTTTGCATGGTAGTTGTCTTTGTAGGTGGTATTGGACAAACATAGGTGCAATAATGAGGTAGCATAGTATAAGGGAAGTAGGAACATAAAGATGAGGCTGGGGGACTGGAGGGTGTGATAACTTGAGAGGATGTTGGAGCAAAGAGAGAGTGGTATGAGTGGTTAGGAAAATAGAGAAGGCTATGAAAAAGAAAGGGTTTAAAAAGTGATGGAGGTATTCTAGAGATTTAAGGAAAGAGGAGGGGACTATAATTATTGGGTGGAGTACAGATTACAGAGTTTAAGAAGGATGGCTATAGGTGGGAGGAGTAATGAGGGAGATGGTATAAGGTAATTAGGCTGAGAGGGTGGGATAAGATAAGAATAAAGCTAGGCGTACTGGGAGTGGGTGGAAATTGGGGGCAGGGTAGGGGAGTGGAGTGAGCCCGTAGGGTGAACGGAGTGGGAAAGAACACTAGAGGTGAGTATGGCAGAAAAAGTATCGGCAAAGAGCTGTAGTTGGAAGGTATGAGCTAAATATTTCCAGCCAGAAAATGAAGGCTGCCTTTACAGAGGGTGGTTTAGCGGGGGGGGGGGGGGTGGTATATTTACAATCTAAGGATATTAACTCACAACCGTTTGTGAAAAAAATAAAACTTGTTGGGATTGTAAAGAATATCTAGGATTTATATTGGTAGATGCTGCCACGTAATGGTAGAAGAAGATAGCAAGCAGCAGGGATAGTTGGACCAGTCTTAGGTTTAAATATATTCTAGGGTAGTGATAACAGGAAGGGGAGAGGGCAAACAGTCTGCGGTAGGCTGCTAGAACACACACACGGGAGGGCAGACTAACTCTATAGATAGTACATCAAGTCTACGTTTAATTAGTGTTAAGCAACATACATTTACACAATCTTGTTGGGGGGTCTTAGTATTTTCTAAGTACCATGCAAGCTGGCCAATTCAGGGTATCTTCAGGGTGATGGCCGGAGGTATTCCTTTTGCATTTAAAGCAGGGAGGGAACACCTGGGATGGATTACGGGAGGCGAAAACAAGCAGCCTAAACCACAGGAACAGCACAGAGGAGCTGTGGATGCTCAGGACAGGATTTAAAAATGCGATGACTGCAACAGTGAAACACGAAGAACATAGTACAGTTGTGTACACTTACCTTAATGTAGATGTTCAAGTGTATTCACTGTTGCAGTCCTGGTTTCCCTCCCTCCATCCCCCTTTCTCTTTTTCTTCCTTGTTGTTCTCTTTTCCTTACAAGGGACATATTGGTATTTATTTTCCACTGGTGGAGTTCTATCAGCAGAGCCTGGCCTCCTACTTTGGGGTTTCCTGACAGGTTAGGGCAAGAAAAACTGATGTAATGGCGTTGGATGCTTTCCTTTATACCACTGACGACCTGACATCAGTTCTCAAGCGACAGCAACCGACGCATAAATACTAAGTCTCTGGTATTCAGGCCGGCCGAGGGCTACCACAACAGGGATAACCTAAACGTGATGACTGCAACAGTGTATACACTCAAACATCTACATTTATGGTAAGTGTACACAACTGTACTTTTTCCATCCTTCCATTTTCCATACTCTCTTTATACATCTCATGCTCATAGATAGCCAAAGCCTGTTCCAGCAAATTACAGACATAAGACAGGAACCAGTCATGGATGTGACCACAAATTCATTACAGAAATGTAGTTTCACTTGCAAGATTAATCAGCAAGATCTGCAAAAGAACCACATAGTCTCCTGTGCTATTACTTTGTCACATGTGGTTTGTGGCTTCTTCAACAGCACTTAGAGGTTTATGTCTGCTAGTTAGTGTATTTTTAAGATGGCTGCTTTGCTGCAAATAGTGTTTATTACCATGTGTTGAAATGTATGAATTTATTTTGTTAAAATGAATAGTTGCTGAATAATGGTTATGCTCTTCTTGCATTTATGTTTGTGCTCACTGACAGTACACCAGTTTATTCATAAATGATTGTTGCAGTTTTATAGTGGTGTGATTTAAGGTTATTGAGTATATATTGTTCACAAAATTTCTTCTGTGGCTAAGAAAAAAGACTACCGAGCACTTGATAGTGTTCATGTGTGCTCTGCTGCTGTTCTCCACCACTTATTTCCCTTTTATGTTAGTTGTTAAACCTCCCTGCACCTCAGAGAGGGAATTTTTTTGCATTCATCCTTACCATGTTTGTAGGTGAAGCAAACTGCTTGTTGTAACTGATCATTTATATGTTTCCTAACGTTGTCCTCATACAAACTGTGGGTTCAACAGTGCAACATGGGTTCTGACCCCCCCCCAAACATCATTGTTACTGGCATGGTCCCCAGTACACAACGTCCATGCCAGGTGTACCAGCTACTCCCCAAACTCCCTGGATTCATTTTATTTTGCTGTGGATGGTTGTGTATCTTGAGTGTGTCCTGAGGGCCCGGTTTATCTGTGCTTCTGTCCGGGGTTGGATTTTTTTATTTTTTTTTAATAATCTAACTAATTCCCTTTCCCCACCCACTATGCTCATTGTTTGCCTGAAGGCATCTCTCCTCTTTGGATCCCCCCCCCCCCAGGAATGTATCAACAAGCATCCTTCCACTGCCACATGCCTGAGCTGCTAATTGAACCCAGGTCAGCTGGGCTGTGGTCAAGGCTTTATCTCTCTGCAACACCAAAGTGACATCATGGGCTCTAGCTTTTTAGAGTCCCTACTAACTCTGAAGTAAGCCTGTTACTCTGCTTTTTGTTACTGTTTTTCTGTTTCATGAAAATTACTATATAGCTCGAAGGAATCATACAAGAGATGCTCATTTTTAGTCCATTAGAACTTAAATTTTTCTTTCTTTTTTTTCCAGCTTCTTGTATCTTGTTGTAGTGTGAATTTACTAGTGATGTTCATCATGTTATACTGCTGCAGTCATTACACTTGGGTTATCCTGCCGTCAGGCGGTCCCGCAGTCGGCCAGAGTTCCAAAGTCTTGGTCCGGCGTCTGTTGCTGTCGCTTCTTCCCTGACGTCAGTGCGCCATGGGTATACAAGATGCATCCGACGCCATTTTCTTCAGTCTTTCTTGCCCCGCAGTTTCCGAAGGATACAGACGTATGATTCTTCTGATCAGATTTCTATTTCCTCTGATTCCACTTCAGACCAGGGATACTCTCTATCCCCATATGAGGACTCTGATGCTGAAGAATCTATCCCTTCAGCCTCTCCTCCTGAGGATTACTCTTTTGGGGAAACTTTACATACCATGAGGGAGCATTTCCATTGGGAAAGTCAGGATTATTCAGAATCCAAGAAGAGGCTCAGGGACTTCTTTTTATTGCCTCAGCACAGGCCCCTTGCTATTCTGCCTTTGTTAGATATTGTGGATGATGTGTTCTCTGAATCCAGCTTATCTCCTGATTCCTTGCCCCCTGCTCCAGCCAAGCCAGATAGATATTATAGAGTCCCTGACTCTCACAAGTTTCTTTATAAAAACCCTTCTGCTGACCCAGAAACCATTTCCCAGAGTCCCAAAGGGGTTAAGGCTTCCATTGCAAAAAATCCAGTCCCCTCTGACAGAGATTCTAGAGCATTGGATAGATGGGGGAAGAAAATTTACACTTCTGCAACTTTAGAAGTAAGGGCTTTAAATTGCCAGTTTCACATGCTTAAGTACCAACAATATTTAATGGCTCAGTTAAAACAGAAAATGCTTACAAGCTCAGAAGCTCCTGACTATAAAGAAATGCAGGATTTATTGCATGCAGTTGAACTGGTAGGAAAACATACTCTGCAATGTGGTTTTGATTCTTTAGAGTCCTCTTGTAGAGCCGCAGTTACAGGTTCTGTGATTCGAAGACATGCTTAGTTAAAAGAACAGAGTTTACCTGACCATGTTAAGGCAAAATTATTGGATGCTCCTTTACAGCATGATACCTTGTTTGGTGTTAAAGCAGAAGATGTGTTAAAGAAAATGGAGGATAAAGCTAAATCTATGCAAACAGTCAAAGATTTCTTACAGGTACAGCCACCTCGATTTAGCAGAAATTGGCCTACAAAGAATTGGTCCTTTCCATTGTCAGACAGGCCAGAGAGAGGCAGATACAGATGCCCAAGAGGCAGATCTCGACCCCAAGGCTCTTAGACAACGACAGTGGGGTACCTCAACCCCAAAAGGAGGTGAGGACAAGTCTCAACCTTACAGGAAACCGTCCCAATGACTTTCCCCTTCGTATGCCAAGCACTTCCCTTTTGGCAGCCCCCTTAGGGGGGAAACTAGCACTTTTTTCTCAAAATTGGCAAACAGTCACCCAAGACAAATGGGTTCTGAATATTGTGTCTCAAGGATACAGGTTCCACTTTCATACTTTACCAAGGCTAAAGGGAATGCCAAACCTGCCACAAAATCAATGGGCAGAGACTCAAAAACAAATTTCAGCCCTCATGGACATGAGAGCTATTCAAAAAGTACCGCAGCAGGAACAAGGACAATGATTTTACTCAAGACTCTTCCTGGTCCCCAGAAAGGACAAAGCCTGGAGACCCATACTAGACCTTTCAACTCTAAATACTTACCTGGATGTTCCGAAATTCAAAATGTTGACACTACAGCAGCTTCTTCCCATGCTGGGCAAAAAGGCTTGGCTTGTTACTCTGGACCTCAAAGAGACATACCTGCATGTCCCTATCAGACAAGATTGCAGAAGATACCTCAGATTCAAAGCGGGTACAATGCACTACCAATTCTCTGCACTACCCTTTGGCTTATCTACTGCACCCAGGGTCTTTACAAAGTGCCTGGCACCAGTAATTGCATTTTGCAGACAAAAAGGAATTCAAATATATCCATACCTGGATGACTGTCTCATTCAAGCAGAGAAAAATGACATTCTTCTAAAGCATCTGGCGTTTGTAAAAAGGCTGCTAATTTCTCTAGGGTACACAGTAAACAAAAAGAAGTCAAAACTAGTGCCCTCACAACAGATAATATTCCTGGGTGCCAGCTTGGACACAATGGCCCAGATGGCTTATCTCACGCCAGACAAACAAGGACAACTGACTCAATATTTTCAATTACTGGCAAAAAAGTCCCATCTCCCTGCAAGAAAAATTCTGCAGGCCCTGGGATTCATGGCATCCTGCATACTACTAATTCCATATGTCAGACTGCATACGAGGAAATTACAAATGGTACCTAAAAAGTGTTTGGACTCAACACTCTCACAGTTTAGAAACAGTAATACCAATAATTCCCTGCCTACAACAGGAGTTTCGATGGTGGGCACAGGCATGTCATCTCAACAAGGGTCAGCCTTTCATTCTACCCACAGCCAGGCAGACTCTAACAACAGATGCTTCGGATTACACTTGGGGAGCACACATGGCAGGAAAATGTATTCAGGGCAAGTGGACCACAGACCAAATGCATCTTCACATCAATCAAAAAGAGATGTTGGCTGTTCAAAATGCCCTATTAAAGAAAAACAACACCACAGTAATGTGGTACATAAACAAGCAAGGGGGCACTCATTCATATCCCCTATGCAGGCAAGCCATGACCTTGTGGAACACAGCTCTAACTTATCAAGTTCATCTGCAAGCACAATTCCTGCCAGGAAAGAAAAATACTCTGGCAGACGATCTCAGCAGAAATATCATGGACCCTCACTAATGGAAATTGAATCCACAAATCTTCAGCATGGTAACGCAAAAATGGAGGTGCCCAGACATAGATCTTTTTGCCTCCCCACTGAATTGCCAACTACAAAAATTCTGCACAAGGACTTACCACACACAAGCATGGAAAGTGGATGCTCTTTCGTTCAGCTGGAAAAGCCTGAAAGTTTATGCCCTCCCACCACTGCCTCTCCTTTCAGAGGTACTCCTAAAAGCCAGACAAGAAAAACCACAGATGATCCTGATTGCTCCAGACTGGCCACGCCAGCACTGGTACCCAATCTTAAAGAACTTAGCTCAAGACCCACCATGGATTTTGCCTCAAATTTCACACCTCCTGACTCAACAAAACAATCAGATCCTGCACGGTCAGCTCAAAGCCCTAAACCTGGCTGCATGGCAGATTCATTAGTCAAACAGGCAACACCTCTCTCTAAAACTGTTATGGATGTCATTTTGGAGGCCAGGAGGCCTAGCACCAGGAAATCTTACTCAGAAAAATATTCTGTGCCTGGAACCAGGCTCAAAGCTTTGACCCTCTTGTCCCAAACATTCCTCAGATTTTACAATACTTAACTGAGATGCTGGACAAAGACCTATCCTTCTCATCAATTAAGATCCACGCCTCTGCCATCTCAGCTCATTACAACATGGATCCTCCTTTATTCTCTCATCCCTTGCTAAAGCAGTACCTCAGAGGGGCTAAAAACATAATACCGCCCTGGAGAGCACCAACACCACCGTGGGACCTCAATTTTGTTTTGGAAAAACTGACCTTGCCACCTTTCGAGCCAGCCAATACAGCCGATCTAAAATTTTTATCATGGAAAACAGCTCTACTCTTGGCAGTAACTTCAGCACGAAGAGTCTCAGAGCTACAGGCATTAATGGCAGTGGAACCTTTTATAATATTTCATCAGGACAGGGTTTCTTTAAGGACAAACCCTACCTTCATGCCAAAGGTGGTATCTAGTGTGGCTCTTAACCAAACCATCCATTTGCCAACTTTCTATCCAAACCCCCAGAATAAAGGGGAGAAACTTCTGCACTCTTTGGACATACACAGACAGCTACGCTTCTACTTGGACAAAACAAAAGCTTTCAGGAAAACTGAGCAACTGTTTGTAGCATATGCTGCAGGATCACAGGGAAAGGCTATCTCAAAGCAGACTATTCCAAATGGATAGGACACTGTATTTGTTACTGCTACAGACCGCATGGAAAATCAGTCCCTAATAACATTAGGCCACATTCTACCAGAGCAGCAGCCACTTCAACAGCCTTTCTCAGAGGAGTACCAAACAAGGAAATTTTGGAGGCTGCAACTTGTAGTTCAGTGTACACCTTTACCAAGCATTACCACTTGCTTCTTTACTCTAAATCCAGAGCAGGATTTGCCACCGCAGTTCTGCAGGGCCTCGTAGCCAATCCTAACTCTTTATAGACCAGCCACCCAACCTTAGCTTTGGGATTCTACCCAAGTGTAATGACTGCAGCAGTGTAACCCGATGAACATAGTACAGTTTTGTACCTACCATAAATGTAGTTGTTCAAGTGTTCACACTGCTGCAGTCCAGGTTACCCTCCCTCCATCCCCTCTGTCCTAGCTGGACTTATCTATACCTTTCTATCCTATACAACCTTTGTGGTGTATTTGCTTGTAACTGAAGGTATTGTTTTTATTTTTTATGTATGTTTTATTAGCAATACCTGTTGCCTACCTACTTGGGGGCACCTGACATCTGGGGCAAGAAAAACTGAAGAAAATGGTGTTGGATGCATCTTATATACCCCTGGCGCACTGACGTCAGGGAAGAAGCGACAGCAACTGACGCCAGACCAAGACTTTGGAACTCTGGCCAACTGCGGGATCGCCTAACGGCAGGATAACCCAAGTGTAATGACTGCAGCAGTGTGAACACACGAACATCTACATTTATGGTAGGTACAAAACTGTACTCTTTTTCATTTTGCAACCTTTTGAATCATAATGAGAAAAATATCCCTTACAAAAACTTTACAGTATGTAAAACAAGTAATAGGATTAGTACTGAGGAAAGCAGCAAATAATTTGCAATACCCAGCTTTAAAAGACAGTCACCAAATTTTAGGAGGTGTTTCCTAAAAACTGTATTGGATTGAAAGTGCTGCTTGTATCAGAATTGTTTTTGAGTGACATTTGTTAAATTGTGGGTTATCATCTTAGCTTTGTATTGTTCTCACATTCCATCTTTGTGGAGGTAAATGTGTCTGTATATTCACAGGTGATAAATTATTGCAAAGTCTAGTTGTGTCTTTAAAAAAAAAGTGTGTAACCTTTTTATTGACTTTACTTAAATAAGGACCTTGGTGTATTTATGTTTTGAACTATAATTGCATTCATCTGATGTGTGTATATTTCTAAAATGGCTCAAATTATATGCAACTTATTTTATAAAATGACTTACATTATATGTAACTAAATTTAGTTGACCTTTCTTATTTCAGTGGAACTAGAGCACAGAATAGATTATGAGTTACGAGAAGGCCTTGTGGAGAGTAGATACTGGTCTGCAGTCACGTCACACACAGCATATTGGTCATCTTTGGACGTTGCTCTTTTTCTTTTGACCTTCATGTATAGACAGGAAGAAGATGAAAATACAAAGGAAAGCAGAGAAGCTGTTGAATAAACATCAGAAAGTGACATTGCACACTCGGGTTTTTTTCTGATTGAAGTGCATTGAACTAATAGCCTTGGCAGTTTTTTAATGCTGCAGTTTTTACATGTCTGGCTATGTGTAGTTAGCCATATCACAAAAAGTTGATTCGTGATTAAACCAGCAGTGCAATATATATAATATATATTTTTATTATCTGGTTAATTTAAAACTTTTATGTTGGCTTTCTAAAGTGGAACACACAATAATTTAGTTCAAACATTTATTTTTTAATCCTTGTGTTTTAATTATGCTGTTTTGCTCATTTGTATAACCCTGTCTTTCTCTGTTATAATTTCCATTGTTTCTTTTTGCCATTTAAAACCTGTTTTATGAATTTTCTTCCAAAACCTCAGCCTAGGTGGCTTGGGATCTTCATAGGCCTGCAGGGGAAGACTGTTTTCCACAATGTATTTGTTTTTTGCAGGCTAGCATTTTCAGGGAGAGTCAACCTAGCTAGGACAGGTTTTCCATTATCACAAAGGAAGACCATAGAACGTCTGTCTGTTTCCGTCCATTGTTAAAACATATATGTTCATAGCTTGCCTACATTTTTTTTACTACTGTAGATACTTTCCACATCATCTAAATTGATTTTTCCCACACCACATGTAAAGCAGTTTGTTGGAGGAATTTATAAGACTTCTCCCATGCACAAAGTCCCCTCAGTGCTCTCATACACATGCGTCATCGTTAAACTGTTTACCTTCTATACATACTCTACCTGAGGCAGTCCCTAGCACAATATCTTTGGTTTGGATGATAATCTTAATTTGCTGAGTATGCTTTCACTCGTTATTGAGCAACAAACAATATCTTGTTTTTTGTAACATTTATATCTTCTTTCCTTTCCATTATAAGTTTATTTTTACTTGAGTTGAGGTCTTTATGCTTTGTTGTTGGTCAGCTCCAGCATTATTCTATGTGGCGTCACAACCTTTTTCACAAGTTTAACTGTAATATCATGGACACAGGACACTACGACATAGTACAAGGCTAAGCAGTACTTTCATGATAGCAAAATATAATTTCCACGCAGGTTACCATAGCAATAAAAACAGAGTTAATGCAGCTTAGAAGAATACAAGATTAATTGTAGAGGTAGTTGATGGAGAGCTTTACATTATAAATTTATTTTCATAAGTGGGTATCTATGAATAAGGATCTTGTGAGAGTAAAGGTTAACTTTTTTCTTATTTTGGTAATGAGGGGGAAGAAATTAGGTTTGTTGTACATGTGTACATTTATGTAAATAATCTGCATGTGGCCATTATTTTTCACCCAAGAAAGTTCTGGGTTCCGAGTCATATTTTGAATATTGAACCATTAGGCCCGGCAAGCCAGCATGTAAAAATCTACTGCCAATCATTAGCGGACCGGAGTTCTTCTGTGGCGACCCCTAACCAGGAAAAGCCGAAAGACACAAACAAACAAAACCCCATACTTCATTATCTGGTATTTACACTGCTGAGCAGCACAAAAGTGCAGTGTCTGCTAAGCCATGACCATTAGAGTGCCACTGTGTTTCCCCCCATTTGACATCCTTAACTAATAATAAACTGCTGCTAGTTGGTAGTACTGCTGTTAGTAGTTATTTTCTTTCCAGTTTTCAACAAGTTTGTATGTGTGCATATTGGCATGCTGTGTTCAGTAATTACTTGCAGGTACAGACACAGCAGTAACTACAGTATGGTCACCCAACTACATTGACAGAGAAAAGCAGATCTTCAAAGCATTCACAACTGTAGTAAATCTTATGAGCTGTAATACTAGGCACTAAGAAAAGCTAAACTGTGTGTTTTTTCTCATCTGTCAGACCTATACCAGTGCTGGTTATCATATCTGAGATGTCACTTCACTTCCAGTTATTCAGTGGTGACTTAGCTTTTGCTGCCTTTTTAACAAGCTACTGGGCAGCCTTCTGACTAATTATCTGTTCGAAGAAAATGATCTCTTCCAGCAGTAGCCATATGCAGTGTCTTAATAGTCATAGCCTTAAACCCAAGTGGCACTGATATTTTTCTCTGTTTTTAACAACACATTCCATTGGTGGTGCAGGATAAATGCTAGATGAAATTCAGCAAATGTTGAGACAGAAGCGTTTTCTTTCAAACATGTTTTCTGACAACTTCAGCCCATGTGCCACCCTGTTAATGTACTTGTGTATGTCCTTTATAATTTTTATTGCTCCACTAGTCATTAGTCCCACTCATGTGAAACAAGGTGAGCTGCTTTCTATGGTCCAGTAGTCCAGGGATTGATTCCCTTGGCATCCATTGCCTACTCTGTGGCTCAGAGCAAGTCATTAGCCAGACAGTGCTACCAGGCTCAGTCTGAAAAAGGTCCATGGAGATTTGTGCCCTACCCTGGTTGACAAGTACAAGTAAAATTTAACAAAACATCATCCTTTTTCATCCCTTCCCATATATTGCACTGTAGAGGGAGCAATAGCTGTTGCCCATCCTTGCTTTTTATCTGGTTATTCACAGTGGTATTTAGTATCTCTTGATCGTGGCACTTGAACATCAAAACTTGGTTCCTGTTAATTTCTCAAGCCCAGTTCATTAGTTTTCACATTTGTCTTAGTCATCACATTTGGCACTGGCAAAATGTGGAAAGTACTGCCTTCAGTGATCCAATAATGGTATCTATGTGATTTCGAGCATCCTTTCCAGTTTTGCTATTTTTTGTAATACTGGTATCCCTACTTTCACAAGTTGCACCTTATGTCCCGCATATGTATAGTAGATTGATGCAAATCCAGTTGGTTCAGCTTTTTCCTCTGATATTGGTTACCTCTTCAAATGACCAAGCAGGGTTTTTTTTCTGTTTCTGTGCAGCACTATTTTTTTTTTTGCCTTCATAAGTATCTCATATCAATTTCTGAAGAGAAGAGCTGCCAAGATTGCACCTGATGGGCCTACTTCTCTTTCTAAGTGTCACATGGCGAAGTGGAAGAACATTTCTTTTTAACCTGATATTCCTTAGACATTTGTAATGAGGTTTCAGTCTCCAGCATCTATACCAGAAGACCACAACTCTGAGATGCAGTAATGACAAATAAGTGGCACTCAGTACTTCAACACCTGTCTTGCAGAAGATGGGTGGAGTATTCCACCCAAAAGAAGTTTCCCCTGCTAAACAAATCTGCTTAAGCAGGACACTAAAAATTATACTGTTGCTCTGTACAGAAATCTTTCCCTTCTCTTCTCATGACAGTATACCCTTTGAACAAAGAGCAAATGCCGTTTGTGGCTGCCTGAATAATGTCCCCCACCCCCCCGACAGCTTTTGCCTCTGTGGTTCTGGAGACTCCCTACTACTGAGGATCAAAGGGACTTCAGTACAAGCAGGTTGGCTGGATGTTCAGGAGGTACAGAAAGGAACACAGTAAAAAAGAAACCTATGGCTTGAATGATGTTACCATTTTGTGCATATAATAGAGCCAAGAGGTAAATAATTTTATTGAAAATGAGCCCAAGCTGTAGAGGTCACTCTTTCAAATGTTAGTCCATGTAGGTATGGTTATTTAAAATTGTCCTAATGTAATAAGAAGAGCCATGTACATTGTTATCTTATCCATTAATATGCCTATCTTTAGCACACTGTTATGCTGATGACCTCGCAACAGTTTTTTTTTTTTTTTTAATAAGAACCCCACACACACACACACACACACACACACAGATGTTTTTGCTATATGGGCCAGAAAATGACAAACTGGTAAAATGATTTGAAGAAATGGGAAATAGCCAGCTTGGATATAGGTGTTTTGTTTCACTCTTGCCATTGTCTACATCGGTGGATGAAGTAGTAGTCCATTGTCCCACCACCTTTCCTGTCTGCATTAATAGATGAATTAGAGCAATGCACTCAACTGCTGTTAGAACATACCATGAGATCTCTGGTGTCAGGAAACCAGAACGGGGAGGAATGTTTTTTCTAGGCATCATGTCAGAACTTTGTAGTCACTATTTATTTGCCTGCAATGTAAGGAGATAGTTGTAGTTTGGCTTTCCATCCGCACATTGTAGTGGTAAGTCAGAGAAGTCATTGTACAAAGCCATCCTCTGTTTTTATTTCCATACCAAGTCCCATTTCACATTCCATGTACCTTCCTTTCCAAAGTCTTTTGTAAAAAAAACAAAGAAAATGTAGCTCTTGCTGTTAAAGAGCATGATTCAAACAGTCCCTTGGGACTGGGGGGAGGGGGCAAAAAATTCACTCAAAGTTGTATCTTGACTATGTAAAAGTCAGGAGACATGCACATTTTAGACTTCCATAGTTTGAACGCTTTCAACCCAAAGAAAAATGTTTGGGTGTTCTGTTAGTTTATTCTCTCTGTTTTCATGGGAAGGGATATCTGCCATGATCCACCAAGGGACTTCTTGTGCAAACAAGATTAGACAGGAGCCAATCATTGTCATTTCAGAGTTCTTACACTTTGGCCTCTCCTTGACAAAATCAGATGCGCTTTTTAAATATAACTCTAGTTCACCTAAAAAGTTTAGAGTGGCATGTTTTGCATCAACATGCATTTCCTTAACTGTATGAAGTATAAAAATATAAAACTATAATGTTTGACATTATTGACTGTAATACTGTGTGGTTTACCAAAAAATTAAAAAAATTACAGTGGACAGGGCGAAATATGATGTAAAATCGGAGACCTTTGAAAAATTCTGGACAGTTGAGAAACATGGTTATAGGACAAGTAGTTATTTAATAGTTCTGACAGCCTTGTTGTTTTTCCTCAAGTCTCATTCCTGTCTGAAGCACCCTTTTGGATCTGTGGAAATCTACAAAATCATTCAGGTCACCACCTACCACGGTCATGTCCTTACAATATGTTGAATGTACTCTTAAGAACTTTCTATGCTTTCTTCTGCAGCAGATGATTTTGCACCTCATTGAGCTTAGCTTGGCTCATATTACAGTGGTTGTATGTAAAGTTAATTTGTGCAGGCAGTGTATTTGTCATTTGTTTCATAGACAAGAACTTTCTGTTAATAGACTCTGGGGGTTTCATTTGTGTGCTTTAATAGGTGTAAGTTATTCATTTGTCGGTCATAACTCTGTCCAGTGAGAAGTCAGAAGGACTGGCTATTTAATGGTCATCTGAAGTATCAACCAACATAATGTGCCTGCATTTACAGCACAGGCTGCTAGCGAAAAGACTGTATAAAAATAGATAGCCAAAGGAAAGACAGAGTGGAAGGCACAGCTGGCAAGGACACCAACTTATGGAAAGTTTGGAGCAGGTTGACAATTCAAATGATATAATTACCACAGCTGTGATAGACATCGTCATGACAGATTGTAAACTGCTAAATTTTCATAATTTAAAAGTAGCAGTGAGTTATTAGGTTACTACTAATAACTCATTGCTACCTTTAGAAAAGATGGTATGACAGTTTACAAGGTATCAGTAAACGATTGCATGGAGAGTGAGGAGGGGGCTTCATGTGGGTGTGTTGCCTGGGGCACCACACTGCACTACTGCAGCTCTGAAAGTAGGCAGCACTATGCCCCCTCTCATGTTCTCATAGCCATCTAATCAGCAATCTCAGTCTGTGTCAGAGTGGTTTATTATTTGAAATGTTATGAAGCAGAAGCTTCTCTAGGGCCGTATAGCTGTTATGATTACCCTTTATCATTAATTTTTTTTAAATACTATTTTCTAATTACTGGGTAGTGGACTGATCTCAGAGGACCTGTATTTTAGTTTCCTCCATTTTACCAAAGGGTATAAATCTTTAAAAAAAATCTAGTGGGAACTGATTTCACCTCATATATTTTTGAGGCTGTTTTTTAAATATTTGGTACACTATTTGCAAATGTTTGACTTTGAGGGAGAGTATGTAAAAAAAAAAAAAAAAAAAATTTCTGTGGCTTTTTACAACTATATATTTGATTATAAAAAACTGCTTTATTCTGAGTTTAATCTTTAAACAAGTCTTTCCTTTTTGAATGTCTCATTTTGCTCATTAGAATCTTCTGTTTTTGGATATATATTATTAATTTATTCGTTCATTTCCACAGCAAATATTGAACTGAAGACAGAAATGTGCCATTGTTTTTCTAGCTTCACAGCTCTGTTTGTTTTCATGTGTCTGTAAAGAAAAACACTGAGTTGATCCTCTGAATAATTTTTCTGCTGAGACTGTTTAATTTTGTTTTTTTGTGGGCGGTACATACTGAATTCAGGGCAGGGCTTTTATATATGTGCTGTAGTTCCCAGGCTTCACAGCAGTGAAATTGTCTATAGTTTTAATAACAAAAGAACACTTAGAGCGGAAGATCTCCTTCTGGAATTGTATTTGGCAGTTGACTAAGAGCACTTTTGTAATGTAGGATCAATTCTACATTATAAATTCTGTCGGAAACATTACATATGCCTCTCTTTTCTGTGTTGAATTTGATCATGGCATGCTTTCTGGTTGTATTTTATATAGGAATTCTGCTTTTCCCCCAAAATTATTTTGAAGATCAGAACATTTTTGACTGGTTCGGTGGTTTCTGAACAGACTTACCATAAGTTTTATTGTGGTTTTACGTATGTCTGGAGTGTATGTATTGTTTGACATGTCCTTTGCAATGTCTTCTAGAAGCAACCTTATTACAAGAATATATATACTTCAAACTTCAGTTCTGTCAGAGCACTTATTTTTTATTCACTTGCTTAAGTAGCAGAATAAACTCTCATCAATTACCACTCAAAGTTCTTTGTGTTGAAATGTGCGCAGCACTACTTTTGTTCTGCCTGAGCATCATCTTTGGGCATTATAAATAGGCATGCTACTGGAGCAGTTCTGCCCTAGTAATACTGTTAGTAAAATATATTTGTTGTTATTGCGCTCTTTTTGTCTTATGAAGAGGCTTATTCCCTGATCAAAAATGTAAAAAAGTACCACTTTTTATGTTGTCGTTTCTAATGCAACTGCTTAGACTGAAAGTTTTTTTTTCTAATTACAAGAATATCCTTTTGGCGGCAGCAGCAGTGTTACACAGATAAAGAGCTTGCAGAAGTTTTTTTTCTGTCTAGGAAGGCTGAACTTGAAAAATCAAAGGCTGTTTCAGTCTTACCTTTGCCGTCTGGTCATTTCATTCTTCACCGTTTGCTGACTCCAGAGTCTTCATAAATTGTCTTCCCTTGTCTCTGCCACCACTGTAAATGTAGGGAACTCCAGTTTTCTTTTACTTGAGTGCCCCATTCCCCAAAACAAGACATTCAAGAGAGTGGAATGGAAAGCACCCTTTTTCCTGTCAAACTGGTATATGATTTCCACATATCTGTGGCTCAGGAGAGTCATGGTAGGGGTTTCTTTCCAAGTACTTTAGGGCTTTGTTGGCCCAGGCTGAAACTTGTACAAGGTTTTGCAAAAAGGGAAAATAGATCACATTATGTTTTCAGAGAGAATGATGATGTCCTTCAAGAATGTAACTGCAGTCATAACATATGGGGTTGTCCTGCCTCAGGCAGCCCTCGTTCGGCCGGATTCCAAAGTCTGGGTCGGACGTCGGCTGATGTCGCATTTCTCTCCAACATCAGAGCGGCTGGAGTACATAAGCATCAGCCGACGCCATTTTCTCCAGTCTTTCTTGACACGCGGTGCCCGAAGCAGAAGCAGTTCGCAAGTGCCGGTCGGTCAGCTCCTGTATTCTTCGAATCCGAAGTCATCAAAAAAGCTAAGTACCCCGTTGGGGACCTTTTCTTGCCTCAGCCGATGTCAGAAATTACTGAAAAAGTAAATAATTGTTTGTCTTGTGGTAAACAAATACCTCATAAGGATTTCCACTCTTACTGCCTTCCTTGCCTTGGCCCAGACCACGACGTCTCGGCCTGTGCCGCCTGTGCTCGCTTCAATAACCGCACTCTCAGGCGCCGGGCAGAGTTCGCTGAAGACTTTTTCTGTGAAAAATTCGATTATACAATGCCGTCGGAACTACCGACATCGCAGACTGCTAAGAAACGAAAAGACCGGGACTGACATCCTCGGCCCGCGTCTTCCACCGACACCACGCCAAAACCTACCGCGAGTGCCCCGGTTCCCTCTGAGGCGGTTATTTCACCGCTCCGAACTGAAGACACCACATTACCAATACCTCCAATACCGGAGACCACACCAACGCCAGTTATTGATTTTCCTCCGGATACTGAAACCGAGGAAATGCCCGAGACCATTGCTGTGGATAAGGTCACTCCTGCACGTGGAGCTGCTAGGCCTCCCATGTCCATGTCTATCAAGGCCTACACACGTGCTAAGGCAGCCAGCAAGACCAACCACCTTACTGCTAAAGCCTTACCTCAGCCTACTCCTGAAACACAAATCATGACTATGGCCGCAGACTTAATTTCCATGATCAGAGGTTCCCAGGCCCATCCAGAGAGCGGATCCCAGCCTCCTTCTGATAAGAGGCCCCGGGTTGAACCCTCTGACCCTCTCCCTTCAGATGAAGATTCTGAGGACTCTGTTCACTCTGATAGCCAGGAAGAGCCCTTCCAGACCTATGAGGACTCTGATGCAGAGGATTCCATCCCCTCGGCCTCCCCTCCTGAGGATATTTCTTTTGGGGAAGTTCTGCATTCCATGAGGGAACATTTTAAGTGGCAAGGCCAGGAATATTCTGATTCCAGAAAGCGCCTTCGAACCTTCCTTAAAAAGCCCCAACACAGGCCCTTAGCTGTACCTCCTGTGCTTGATGTTTTGGATGATCTATACTCTGACTCCAGTGTTACCCCTGATACTCTTCCTCCTGCTCCTGCCAAGCCTGACAGATACTATAGGGTCCCAGAAACACATTCTCATTTCTTTAGGGCCCATGCTGTTGATTTAGAAACAATTTCACAGGGACCGAAAGGGGTTTCAGCTACCACCTCCAAAAATCCTTTACCTTCCAACAGGGAAGCTAGGTCATTAGAGAGATGGGGGAAGAAGGTATACACCTCAACTACTTTATCTATGAGAGCTCTCAATTGTCTCTTTCATATGTTTCAATATCAGGATTACCTGTTAGATGATTTACAGAAAACATTGGCCTCTCCTGAACCTTTAGATAGGAAATCTTTGCAGGAGGCTGTACATAATTCTCAGCAAGTTAGCAATCACTTTCTGCAGTGTGGATATGATGCATTGGAAGCTTCATGTAGGGCAGCTATGACAGGGGTGGTCATTCGTAGACATGCATGGTTAAAAGAACAACCTCTGCCAGATCATGTTAAGGCAAAACTTCTTGATGCACCCTTGGAAAAGAACAAGCTTTTGGTGCTAATGCTAAAGATGTGTTAAAGTCCATTGAGGAAAAAGCCAAGTCAGTTCAGACAGTCAAAGATTTCCTCCAGGTTCAGCCTCCCAGATTCAGCAGAAATTGGCCTTCTAAAAACTGGTCCTTTCCTAATCCTGAAAGATTTCAAAGGGGTAAAAACAGGCGTGGCCGAGGAAGAGGGCAATACAGAGGTTCCTACAGGGGACGACAATGGCTACCAGCAAACCAAAGAAGTGACACAGGGGTTTCTCCTGCCCCACAGGGACAATCTCAATGACTTTCCTCTACTTCCGCTGACCAAGGAGAAAACAGAAGCTCCTTTGTGCGGAAAATGATCTCTGTTTTCAGACAATTGGCACAGATTGACAAAGGACAAATGGATTTTGGGCATTATAGACCAAGGTTACAGGTTCCACTTTCATACCTTACCAAGAAAACAAGGCATGCCAAACCTACCACAAAACCAGAGGGCAGAGGCTATCAAGCAAATTTCTCTGCTTGCTCAGATCAAAGCAATAGAAAAAGTTCCACAACAAGAACAAGGCCAGGAGTTTTACTCAAGACTGTTCCTTGTTCCAAGAAAAGAAACTCAATGGAGACCAATACTGGATTTGTCCGCATTAAACACTTTTCTCATAGTACCAGAGTTCAAAATGCTGACTCTACAGCAACTCCTTCCCATGCTGGGCAAGGGGTCTTGGCTGATTACTCTGGACCTCAAGGAGGCATACCTGCATGTCCCTATCAGACACAGCTGCAGAAGATACCTCAGATTTCTTGCAGGGCCAGAGCATTATCAATTTTCAGCATTGCCATTTGGCTTATCTACTGTGCCCAGAGTATTCACGAAATGCCTGGCTTCAGTAATTGCTCATTGCAGGCTCCAGGGGATCCAAATTTACCCGTACCTGGACGACTGCCTCATACAAGCGGACGACAAACTGATTTTGACAAAAAACTTGAATTATGTCATACAATTGCTACAGGCTCTGGGATACACAGTCAACTTCCAAAAGTCAAGACTCCAGCCATCCCAGCAAATAACCTTCTTAGGAGCCAAACTAGACACAGCCTCTCAAATGGCTTACCTGACAGAAGACAAGCAAAAGAAGTTAACTCATTATTTCAAAGGTTTGGCAAAGCTCACCCAGATGACTGCAAGGAGATTCCTACAGGCCCTGGGTTATATGGCATCTTGCATTCTCCTGGTTCCATTAGCAAGTCTACACATGAGAAAGCTTCAATGGTACCTTAAAAGTTTATGGTCTCAGCACAGCAACAACCTAGAGACAACCATACCGCTCATTCCATGCCTACAGAAGGAATTTCTATGGTGGGCCTTGGTAAGCCAGGCAAACACAGGTATGCCATTCAAAAAACCTCAGATAACGCAGACCATCACCACAGATGCCTCAGACCTTGGATGGGGGGGCGCTCATGGAGGGCCAATGTATTCAAGGACAATGGTCTCCAAAGGAAACACATCTGCATATCAACCAAAAGGAAATGCTGGCAGTAATGCATGCCATCGAGGCTTTTCGACAACAACTTCAGCAAGGCCACCTGCTAATATGGACAGACAACACCACTGTGATGTGGTACATAAACAAGCAGGGGGGCACCCATTCTTACCCCCTTTGCAGACTGACAATGAATCTTTGGGAAAAATCACTGAGCCTAAACATACAGTTGCAATCCCAGTTTGTTCCAGGCAAAGACAATGTGCTGGCGGACAGCCTAAGCAGGAATTTCCAAGACCCCCACGAGTGGAGGTTACATCCAGAAATCTTCATACAACTCACCTCGACATGGGGCAGGCCAGAAGTAGACCTATTTGCCTCCCACCTCAATCATCATCTACAAAAGTTCTGTTCAAGGACATATCATCCACAAGCATGGAAAATAGATGCTCTCTCATTCAACTGGAACTTCCTAAAAATCTATGCATTCCCGCCTCTGCCACTGATGACCACAGTATTACTAAAGATCAAAGCAGAGAAGCCCAAGGGGATCCTAATAGCTCCAGACTGGCCAAGACAGCACTGGTATCCACTACTACGGAGCATATGTCACAACAAAAAGTGGGCCCTTCCCCAATGGCCCAAACTTTTGACTCAACACAACTTCAAGACAGTACATCCCAACATTCAGACGCTGCAGCTAACAGCTTGGGAGATCCCATGAATAACCTCAATCTATCTCTCTCCAAGGAAGTTCAGAGGATACTAACAGAAGCCCGAAGACCATCCACCAGAAAGGTTTACTCAGCAAAATGGAAGAGATTCAGCATCTGGAATACCAGCAAGGGTCATGATGCATCATTATTGAATATCCCTCTCATTCTGGAATATTTGGCAGATATGCTACAGAATGGACTCTCATATTCTTCCATAAAAATACATGCTTCAGCTATTTCAGCTAGATATAACACTGATCCACCTGTGTTTTCACATCCTTTGTTAGGGCAATTCCTTAGGGGAATCAAGAATATAAAGCCACCAAGAAAGGCTCCAGTACCAGCTTGGGACCTCAACTTTGTCCTAGAAAAACTGACTCTACC
Organism: Protopterus annectens; assembly: GCF_019279795.1. Taxonomy (NCBI): domain Eukaryota; kingdom Metazoa; phylum Chordata; order Ceratodontiformes; family Protopteridae; genus Protopterus; species Protopterus annectens. The sequence continues at coordinate 711,100,935 of NC_056737.1, forward strand.
TCCCTTTGAGCCAGCAGCTTTTGTGGACTTACAATTTCTCTCATGGAAGACAGCTTTCCTGTTGGCAATTACCTCAGCAAGAAGGGTTTCGGAATTACAGGCCCTAATGGCAATACCACAGTTCATAATCTTTCAGAGACAGGGTCTCCTTACGAACCAACCCTACCTTTATGCCAAAAGTGGTATCTAGGGTTTCTTTAAATCAAGCTATTCACCTGCCTACTTTCTTTCCCAATCCTGAGAACAAAGGGGAAAGACTGTTGCATACCTTGGACATTCACAGACAACTTCGCTACTACCTGGACAGAACCAAGACCAGTAGGAAGTCTGATCAGGCTTTTTGTAGCTTACGCCCCTGGAGTACAAGGAAAAGCAATTTCCAAACAGACTATTTCAAAATGGATTGGACATTGCATCAGATTCTGTTATTCCTTCCATGGAAAGAGTGTACCAGCCAATTTCAGACCACACTCCACCAGAGCTACAGCCACCTCAACAGCATTCTTAAGAGGGGTGCCTACAAAAGACATTCTAGAAGCTGCTACATGGAGCTCTGTGCATACATTCTCCAAACACTATAACCTCCCTTTATATTCCAGATCCAGAGCAGGCTTTGCTTCGGCAGTCCTGCAGGGATTGATAGCTACACCATCCTTTTCTTAGAGCATTCCACCTCCCCCAGCTAAGCTATGGTATTCAACCCATATGTTATGACTGCAGTTGCATTCTTGAAGGACATAGTACAGTTTTGTACCTACCATAAATGTAGATGTCCGATAGATATGCAACTGCAGTCGGGTTTTCCCTCCCTCCTTCCCCTCTATGCCTTGGGTCCACTCCTCTCCCTGTTATCCTTAGCTGGGGATATCTGTTATGGTGTATCTGTTTATTGCTTATTTATTTGTCTGGAAACCTGTTTTTGTCTTCCAATTTGATTTCAGCCTTCCTTGGAGGGCACCTGGTATCTGGGGCAAGAAACACTGAAGAAAATGGCATCGGCTGATGCTTATGTACTCCAGCCGCTCTGACGTCGGAGAGAAATGCGACATCAGCCGACGTCGGACCCAGACTTTGGAATCCGGCTGACCAAGGGCTGCCTGAGGCAGGACAACCCCATATGTTATGACTGCAGTTGCATATCTATCGGACATCTACATTTATGGTAGGTACAAAACTGTACTTTTTCTAAATTCTCATTGTCCCAGACAAAGAATATCAATGGATGCCTACTCTTGACATTTGCACCCCAAGCAAGCATCTAAACGTTTGTCCCAAGAGTTAATGTGGTAACCATTTAAACTATTCTTCCCTTGTCTCTTCACAGAGTGTTGTTGGCTACCTTAGGTCTTAGAAATGTTTACTGCATATACTCATTTTTGTTCACATACATTTATTAGATTTCATTTGGACAAATACACTTCAGTTCTTAGTGCTTGCTTTCCCCCTGGCTACTTATATATGATCAGTTTTGAATGCTGGACTCCAGCATCAGTAGTAATGAAGTCAGGTATCCACATTTACACATATTAAGATGGTTGCCATATTCAGACCCAGTCTTGGAGTTACTTTTTAAGCAGCTTGACTTTGGCAATACCTTTTTAGTCATGCAACAAATGAAAAGGTTCTCTGGGATTAGCAGTGGTCACTATTCGAGAAAGACTTTTCCACACTCAGAAGAAGATTTAGAATATGGTCTACCCCTTTTGGTGTGTTGCCCCAAAGTCTACTCTGTGTGTAGGGGTGGTTCATATTACTGCCAATAATACTGATGGCTCTAAACATAAGTCTGCATATAAGGAAAGTTTAGTACTTAAGGAGTCTTTAGGCTGAGATTCATATTTGTTAAAAATTACCTTTGATTTCCCATCCTGCCAGAGAAGTGTCATGATGAGTGACAAATGTGCAGCTTTATAAATGAAAGTTTTTTTATCCCCCTCCTCTTTCGTAGGTCCTGATAGATGTCAGCATAAGGTGGATATCACATCTATGCAGCCCAACTGTCTAGGAACATTGGTTGCATGTACACCTTGCCCTACACACAAAGTTAAAAGGGAATGTTGGTAAACTTATCTGTCAGGACTTGCATGTACTGCCTGCAATCAAGAGTACTTCAGGGTATCACCATCAGATTTAGGATACATGAGGAAGTAGGAAGGAACTCAAAACAGTTGTATAAGTTGGCTATACGACTGAGAAATGGCTTTCCTTCTGGACATTAACTGGCTTCCTATTGAAATGTTGACACTTGTAATGCCATGTTCCAACAGACTAAAAAAAATCAAATCCAGGAAGAAGCGCAAATCTCAAACCTCAGTTTTTCTCCTTTAAACTTTTTTTTTTTTTTTGCAGGGGAGCAGTTGCACTAGTCTTATCCTTCCAATGACTGGATACCTTGCCAGTTTCCAAAGCTATAGGGCACTTTAAATACACATGTGCAACCACTGGAGACAGAGGGTGGGCTGATATAAAAGCAGATATACAAGTGCCAAAAAATCAGAGCTTTCTTGCCACAGAAAACAAGGTGTTGTAAAACCCTAATAAAAAAATGTACTAGACGAAGAGAGGGCATATGGAAATCCACACCCTTACAGGCCTTTTAGGAAGGAATACTGGAACAGAACCTTTGTCTTTTGTATAGATAAATGGAGTTACTTGATTTTCCTACAGACCATGGGATGTAGCTAGAGTTCATGAGGGCAGGTGTGGTCCTTCTGAGCTTGTCAGCCACAAGAGTATGCTCTGATGGAATATATGTAACCTGTAGGGACAGATAGAATTGTAGGGTCAATTTGGAGGCTAGCATTGCTAGTCTACAAAGGGGATAAGATCTGGTTCCTCTTCTGTTTAAGTACTACATAACAGTGGTGTTGATTGTGATGACTGTCAGAGGTCAAGGACTCAAGATATTTAGTGATCTGAGAGCATTTAATAATGCCATACTTTCTTTGATATTTTTGTACTTATTTTTGTCCTGCTTTCACAGACCCTGCACTTTCACCCTTTTGAGTACAGCTCCCCATGCAAAATGTGATACATCTGTGGTTATAGATTGAGTAGAGATGGAAGAAAGGGAGACCAGATTGAGGGAATAAGTAATTTACTCAATCATGAGTCTCCATCTTGACAAAACTCAGCGCCAGAATCTGAAAAGAGAGTGGGTGTTTGTGTTGGGTCCAAATTGTTTTGAGGTACACTTGAATTGTTCTTATATGAACTAGAAAACCTTGTAAAAGGCCAAAACGGAACACTATAAGAGCAGACTTGAATAAAACAGCTTTTATTATACAAGTAAAAGTGAGCGCTTTCGGCAAAATAAATATTAAGCCTTCATCAGACAAACAGCAAGATGTTGAAATAGGACTTATTTTAAACAAATGATGTCATTGCATTGTCCAATTCGAGAAGGTTGCATTATTTAATTAAATATTACCATGGCAACCTTAAAAAGGTAATGCTTGTAAAGTCATTGTTAGATAAAGCACTATATATACAATTAGTGGTTTCATAAAGGTCTAATACCCAGTTAGATGTACTTAACAAAATAAAACACATACATATTTGTATGTTTAACTATTAACAAGTACTTAGACATGTTAGTATTAAGACAATGACGTTCTCATAGGCATCAATCACTAACGCATCTGAAAAAACATAATATGATAATGTAGGACAAGTTGCGTAATAATAGCGAGCTATCCCGCTATTTGATCAACAGAACCTGTAAACTGCTACGCTCCTAAACCTGACTGCTTGTTGACTGACACGTGTCAAAAATAAATAATGTCAGGAGTTTACAGGTTCTGTTGATCAAATAGCGGGATAGCTCGCTATTATTACGCAACTTGTCCTACATTATCATATTATGTTTTTTCAGATGCGTTAGTGATTGATGCCTATGAGAACGTCATTGTCTTAATACTAACATGTCTAAGTACTTGTTAATAGTTAAACATACAAATATGTATGTGTTTTATTTTAAGTACATCTAACTGGGTATTAGACCTTTATGAAACCACTAATTGTATATATAGTGCTTTATCTAACAATGACTTTACAAGCATTTTTTTTTTAAGATTGCCATGGTAATATTTAATTAAATAATGCAACCTTCTCGGATTGGACAATGCAATGACATCATTTGTTTAAAATAAGTCCTATTTCAACATCTTGCTGTTTGTCTGATGAAGGCTTAATATTTATTTTGCGCCACTTTTACTTGTATAATAAAAGCTGTTTTATTCAAGTCTGCTCTTATAGTGTTCCGTTTTGGCCTTTTACAAGGTTTTCTAGTTCGTATTTATTGTGCTTGTTTGTTGTTCTTATATGAAGCCTGGCTAAAGGTATCATGAGAATTGTAGAGACCCTGAATCTTAAAATCGTATGATAGTCCGTGGCTTTTGTATGTGTTTGGCTGTAAAATTTCAGAAACTCTTCCTTGTAGAAGTCCACTTTGTCCTGAGGAAGAAAAGTGATCACTTTGATATGTGGGATTGATGGCTTGTATAGACTTCATGGTGGCCTTTGCATTCCTGAGGATACAAGTGTACACTGGGCTCTGAGGTGATTGTTGTTGCAGAGCTGCCACATGGTCACAGGTCTTCTGATGTCTGACGGATAGCTATGGAAAATCTTCAGTGGTTGATGTAACAAATTATCAGTATACTTTACTTGAGTCACAGTGTAAAAACAATGGTACAATTTTGATGGGTGATTTTAATTACTTCAGAAATGAATACACAACTTAAACTGACAAACAAGCGGTTTCAACTGAGAGCACAACCTGGGGAGGAAAACAAGTAAAATAACCACATAAATAACCATGAAAAAACATTTTTATTTAATAAAACAAACACGTAAATATTAAAGTAGAGCAGTAATTTTTGTGGATATGATGGTATTAAGTAACCTAATACAGCTTGTGAAAAGTCCTACAAGAGGAAGAAATAATTGATCTTGTTTTAACTATTATTCATTTGAACGTGACTATTCTGCATCTTGATCCGTCATTAAATAATTTGGACTATAATTGTTTTCCCTTTAATATATACTGTTCATAGTTTATATTCTACAGGACCTAATTAAATCT